>NW_020956017.1:30177-128909 GCF_003031625.1 Empidonax traillii
AGTGGTGATGGATGCCATCTCTCTGTGATTCCTACTGCCTTTTGCAACAGCTGCTTACACTCAGATTTCTGGTGAGAAAGTGAAGATAGTACATAAAACGCTGACGAAGGTTTTATATTCTGCTGCTAGGGAAGGCTTAGTTTTGGCTCAAATACTGTGTTATGAACTGTTTCTTCTCTTTGCTGAAGAAGGATGCTTCTTTCATCTTAGATCATGGAGCTGTTGCCTTGTCATGGCGCTGTATACAAATAATCCAGAAATGTTTCATCATAAGTTCTGTGTTAGTACAATATAATACACTAAACTAAATCAAGGTGACTGCTTTTTATTGGACTGTCTGCCAGTAAACTGGCTTACCCTAATGATACCAAATGGTAATCATCGCTGCTTAGTGGGATTATATTTTACATAAATTGTCTTTAATAGTGATGTATTTAGTTAGTGCCAGATAGTTAAATGTTTATCCAAGTGTTAAGTTCCAAGAGCTATTCATTAAATACACAGTGTGCCAAATAAAGATTAACTATTACATATTTTTTCTTTGCAGAAAGTGTCAGTGAATAGCAGTTCCAGATAAAAATGACATATCTTTTTTTTAGGTTATGATTTTGAAATGCAATACGGAGGCAAAGGAAACCACCTTCTTTTTTTTTTTTTTTTTTAAAAAAAAGAAGTTATATTTAAACATCATGTAATTCACAATTTCAGGTCTGAAATTTCATTCTTAGTTTTCCTCCAGACACTTATATCTTATAAATGTGATCTTTTTTAGATAATGCTTTCCTTCAGCTACTTTGACAGCAGAACTTGTTAAAAATATCAGTAGCTAAAAGATTCCTTTGAATGTAGACCTACTCTTTCAATAAGCAAAGGATGGAATTTTACATCAGGCATTTCAGCTCACTCAAGAGCACTCTTAAGAGATTGTTTAAAAAGACCATGAAATGTTTCCTGCATATATAATGCTCAGCTTTCAAGTTTAATTTGATGTTTAAACTAAATCAAGTTTGGAAAAAGGATTTTACACTATAGGCCTAGTATTTCTCCTACAGAGTTTGAAAAAATAAAGCACGATGGTACCTTTTACCTGGGTCCTGTAACAATTCCAGTTAGGATGCGTACTAGAGGAGGCTGATGAAAATGTCCACACAGGCTGAGTATAAAACATGAAGATGCTGAGGCAGAAATGTCAACTTCTTCTGTCAACTTTGCTACTGAAGTGGTTACATCCTGCAGAGGGTGAATCGGAAAGAGGGAGCAGGTCAGATAAATCCACCAAGCTATGTGTCAGGGTTCTAAAATGGATCCAATGCCAAAACGTGGGGCTTCTGAGCTGCCTAACTTTAATATTCTGCTTTGCACTCTGACATATTTGTGAAAGTATTGATATGCATATTTCTTCATTGAAGGTAAAGGTGGCAAGTATTTTTATTAAATTACTTCCTTGCTACCTGCAACAGGCTATTCAAGGGGTGGAATCTCATCCTGAAATTCACTTTTTTACTTTGGATGTCGCTTTTGGAGAATTTAATCAGTGGGAATCCTGCAGCTAGTTGATTGATGAATCTGTCTCTCCATCTGTCCTTCCTTCCGTGTTAGAACTGAGATTTTAATTACAAACATCTGTGTACTGTCTCTGTTTCTTCATTAAAAATAGGAATTGAAGTTGCCCTGTAGCTGCTGACAGAGACAGAACAGAGCAAACACCACGATGGAAACATTTGCACAGCTAAGGGAGAATCCTCCCTCCCTGCCTCATAGGTGTCTAATTTGAAGGATAAGTGAGCAAGCAGATTGTATTCTGGGTGATTTTCCCATGTGAGGAGGAGTATGCCAAAAAGAAACCAAATTTGTACAGTTATTTTTATATATAAATTATTACTAAAGGACTTTTTTTCTCCTGTAAAACTAACTCTTGGTGACTAGAACAGCCTTTTTGGCTAAGGTATGCTGAGCAAAAGCCTCCTTATCAGTGGTGCATTCTTTGTTGCATGAGAGCACATAACTTTACTGAGGTTCTTTACAACTCACTTTTTGTGCTTTTGTAGTCAGACTAAAATCTTCATTTTGTGATTCGAGAAATACAGTAGGAGGCTGTGGAGAAAGACGATATTTCTTGAGGGAGGCTGTATATGGAGAGAACATCAGTACTTACTCTTGGTTCTTGTGAACCTTTTTCCTGTGGTGGTTAGGACGATGTGCCAGTTGGAAAGATTTCCCTTGTTCCCTCCATTCTCTTCCCTTCTGCCTCCTGAAAGTGCAGATGGAAGGTTCCTTTCATGATCTGTGTGGCTCATCATTTATTCATGTGTTCATCTTTCTGATGAGAGTACCTGTAGGAGGAACATTATAAAGCCAAGGTAATTTTCTGCAGTAGTTTCAGTAGGTTTAGAAAACATCTTTGCAGCTAGAAAGACATATGTTTTTCAAAAGTACGTGGCAAACATGGTTTGTTTAAGAAAGAGGACACTCACAAAGGTGTTTATCTACAATTCTGAGCTAAGCCTCATTCGTGGTGTGAAGCTCCACAACATGGGAATTATTGCAGTGCTAGCCATCACTACTGTTAGGTTACTAACAACAGTGTAACTTAAACTTGTTGTTCATAGAGAATAGTAATGGTGAACCTATAGCTTTCTTCTGCTAGCAAGGGCATAGAATAGTGCTTCTGACAGATGCAGCTTGCCTTTCCCTTCTCCTCCCCATTTTTCTTTCACTTGAAGTTGGACAAAATGATACAGAGAGGAGAAAAGAGTGAAAAGAAGGAAGTGAAATTCAGAGGAATTAGGAGAAAGTGTAGGATTTAATTTTGGACACTCGTTGAATTTTTTCTCCTATACTGATTTCTGCTACTTAATTAAGCAGTCTGATAGCCACGGTGCTCGGCTCTCCGGCTCTGATCTGTGGCATTAAAAAAACTTCCTGCCCACATGCTTTTTTATTCTGACTTCAGGCACTGCAAAAACCACGAAAAGCAAGGCTATTGACATTTTAATCACCCAACTATGACATTAATAAGGTTTTGACACTACGTGATCTAACATACCCTTTGTCTTGATATCTAGTGATATAAAGAGACATCTAAAGCTGCAGGTTTAACCTTAGAGGGTTATTCCCCCAATTTTGCTTCTGTGGCACATCACTATTGCATTGTGTGCAAAAGGGCTGTTTCTAAAGCAACATTATTACAGTCCTACAGTTCCATTGCTTTAAGATGGGGGACAATGGGTGCTCCACGGGGCTGGTGCAAGCAGACTGAAAATCAGGCTTTAAAAGAAAGCATTTGAAATCTGGATGTCGCATATAGCAAAAGGATTTTGAGGTGTAGCAACCCAATGTCAGGCTACCTAGATTTCTATGTTTCTTTCAGGCACAAAATTAACAGATTTGAAAAGGGATGCAATTCTGCTAAAGGAATGTTGGCTATAATTTCCATTTTGGCCAGTACAGAAAGCACAGAAGGAGAATGTGTGGTGGAGATTTTGCCTAGATCTTTCTTGCTCCTAGGGAAATTTTTTGGTTTTACTTTGTCCAACTGCAGTGGACAATACATTGAAATAGCAATTCAGAAGATGAAAACTGAATCAAGTTTTCAAAATAATTTGGCCTCTAATAATTTACTAGGAAGCCCAGAATGAAACTAGCATGCAGAAATTCATATCCTTAATAAATAATACCTCTTTCATGCATACACACGCACAGAAACAGGGAGCCAGTCAGGCCTTCTCCAGCCTCTGAAGAGAACAAATGCAGGCAAGAATTGAGAGTTGCCTTTGCTAAAGACACTGACAATTTATAATTCTCTCAGCAAACCCTGTAGTATTTCTACCAGGGCCAGGCAGTGGTATGAGCACCATCCCTTTGGCAAGCATTGATGTGTGGTCTTTCAGCCTCAGGTTCTGTAGAAGAAACGCTAACTCATGGTTTTTACAATCATGGTGATTGCCTGTGAAGTCTTCCTCCTTGAACATAAAAAAATAATAAGCAAAAATGCTATATTTAACAAGGCAATTAACAATTTAAATAAAAATTTAACAAGGTGTATATATAAGACATCTTGTTCCAATTAAAATATCTTCCTTGTGTAAGCATTTCAAAGCTCCAGAAAGATTGGTTTACTATAACTAAAATATCTCCTAATTATATCTGACTTAAGAAATTAATTTGAATATTTCAGCACAGTCTTTTTTTTTTCCCACCTTCTTTAATAGAACTCTCATGTGATGAACACAGAATCCCTAGGAGGGGAAAAAAAAAAAAAAAAGGGATTTATTCTGCAGATACAAAACAGAGTAATGTGCCTGAGGATGTAACAGTAATTTTCTTGGCACATTCCCTTAGGATGCCTTATATGGAGGCTCTACTTTAAACTACTTTCAGAGGTTTAATGTCATACTGTCATCTCTCTGTTTTGAAACTGGATTAATTTGTATGTTACACCAAGTGGAAATTGTATGTGTTCTGCAGAGGAAGAACTTAGGTAGGGCTTAGGTAGACCTGGAGTAGACAAGTTGAAGCACCCTGTGGCATTTTTCACACCTAAGGCAATTCCTGGCAAAAAAACCTCAGAAAGCACTGTGGGCTGCACAGTTAGTAGCAATTTTTCTGCCTGATGCCAAAGTAATGTGCTTTTCCCCAAAAATAATTATGTTTAAACACACACCCAGGGTAGAGCAGAGGTAAGAGTGTCCCTGCCCAGTGACAGGTATACTCACTCACTGCTGGTCAAATAGATCAGTCTTTCCTCCTTTCTGACTGGCAAAAGTTTGGCGTTGGTACTCAATTTGGGTAACAAGAAACATTCAGATATTGGTTTGAAGGGAAGAGTGTATGCAGGTGTGCCTCCTCTGTTGTTTAAGAGTAAGAAAAGATTCACTGATTTGATTTCATTCATGTGATCGCACCTAGCTGATCTCCCAGTTTCTGACAGGTCTGTTGAGGTCTGTGCTTTTATTGGTGCTCACTTGCTTATCTTAAGAAAATAAATCAGGGGGTATCTGCTACCACACCACTTGCCTGGAGAAGCATTTAATTTTACTTTCCCTCTTCTTGGAGGATATATTTAGTTCTACTTACGTAATTTATGATTTGCACAGTAATGAGTCCATCAAACTAGAGATTATAAAAATAAGACTGGATACTCTATATCTCAGCAGCATGACAGGAGAAAGTGCAGTAATGTTTCCTGCCTACTAATGCAGGTTCACAGATACCTATATTTTGAATTTTGAATTCTGTACTTTGAGTTTTGAACTTGAGGGAGAATAGGAAAGCTAAGATGAGCAGACAGCTAAGATGTCTGGACCAGTCTGTAGTCCTGATATGATTTTCTCTGAATTCAAACTTTTTTTTCATCTGTATATATCCACAGAAGAATATAGCTTCTAAATATATGCTATATGTCAGAACCTATAAAAGCTTCCAAATAAGCCATAAGCTTCTTTACATTATGTCTTTTGATAGGCTTTCTCAGTGTTTTTCAAAAATTGCAGTTAAGTAAATTGTAAACAGGTTAATAATAATTAGCTCTTACATTATGCATGAGATGTTGAAATTAACCTTTATGGATACCTAATCTGTTTGTAATCAGATGTCATCAGTGACGTGCTGTAGATGAGTGGTTCTAGCCAAACACCAACATCCCCAGTTGGAATTGAATACAGAAATAGGAGGCAATCCAGACTTGAAATTCTCTCTTTTTAGTCTATTTTCTGTCATCTAGACATAACCAGCTCACAGCCACTGAAGCATGTACATACGGTATGTGGGCCTCAAAACCCATGTGAGTCACCTCTGCCAGGCTTGTACTGGCTTCTGTTCGGGGTCAGCTTGAGTGGATCTCTCCCATCCTGGGAGGCAGCAGGATGGTCCTGGGGCTGCCACAAATCAAAAATCAATCACAGCCTTAAGAGTAGGGAAAGAGAGGAGGAGGAGAGAGGGAGTGGTGAGCCCAGGGACATGCAGTTACCAGTTCACAGGTGAAGCACAGCTAAAGAGTGTTTGCAAACTGCTGCTCTGTAAGACCAGCTGGTTGTGGTGCACAAAATATGTGTTTACTTGTTTAGGGGGAAAACAGAGGATGTTGACTTGAAAAAGATGTTGGATTAGTTTAAGGCTCCTCCTTTGCTGTTCAAGAGTGTGGAGTATCCCTCACTTTTCTCATAGACTTGAAAGATACTTTATAAAACCAAATCCTGTTGATTTCTAGTATAGCTGCCCGCCCTGCCTTGATTGTCTTGATGGCTCTTACACCAGAGTAAGGGTGCTTCTAAGAAGCTGCAGAGAGTGGTGCTCAGAGGACTGACTGTCCAACCCTAAATGGTCTATGACTGTTTCTCACCAGTACTGGCAAGCTTAGTGATATTTTAAATTTTAACTTGCACTTACTCTCAACCTTTAATTTTAAGTGATGTGAGGGGGTTTGCGCACTTTGTACTGCTTAAAAATGGCCCTGCGAGACAGGGTTTTGGAACAGCAGACTTGCATTCAGTTGGGTTTGTTTTGCTTTGTGAAAGGCATCAATTGGAAGCTTCTCACAGTCATTTTTGAAGAATGCAAGCAACTTCCACTATAAATGGCTTAAGGAGCCATGCTGCTTTCTGAAATGACACTTGGCATCCCGTCATACTATATGTCACACTGATATTCATCTCGAATATGCCATTATTTAAAGCATTAGCAAAATATGGTATAGCATCTAGTACCTTGTCTTTTATTGCAATTGAATCAGTGTTAGTTTTCAGTCTGTTACAGAGGTGTTGGCCAAAAATATTAGGTGGGGCCTTGTTATGGAAGAGCTGCACAATTCTCTACTACATGCAGAGAGAGGAAAGGTTTAGTCCCAAATCCTTGTTCTCTGCTACAGGAAACTCAGTGTTCTTTTCCCCTTTCCCTTCCACTGATTCCACACTGGAGCCTGCTCTTCTCCAGTTTCTGATTCCTACACTGCATTAAGCTGTACCCTCAGCTGTAGGGACTTCCCACATCATTCCTTGAACATTTCCAATAGTTCATCACTTCAGAGTATGGTTCCTTTTACATAGTACCTTAGTCTGCTGCATATTACTCCATGGCCTCTAGTCTTTCTACCAGTCTCTCCAGTACTTTCCCCATATAAGCATAAGTTTGTATCGTATTTACTTATATAGCAGTCACCTTATAAAGATCAATTGGCTGGGAATGGCAAAGTATTAAGTTCTAAAAGCACATCAGATAAAATAAATATGGTTACTGAAATAACTGTTGGCTTCTTATATGGGAAAATAATGACTTCAATAATTATTTTTGAGAAGACTTAACTTCCCTTCTGCTTTTCTTTCTTTTCTTCCCCAAAGCAAGTTGATGCACAAGTCATTTTTGTGTGATGTGTTTTTCAGATATGGAGACAAGTGAAAAAATCCAGAAAAGTGGAGTTCTTCAGGTGTTCGCGAATCTGTTGACGCCACAATCTTCCTGCACAGCAAAAGTAGCTAACGTCATAGCAGAAGTAGCCAGAAATGGTGAGGTTTTCTACAAGAACTTTTCTGCTGGAACATCTTCAGTTTTTCACCTCACTTGTCAGTATGTTTTACTTCATTTATGTTTTCATTTTATAGATTAGACACCTTTCATGTCTCTCCCTTTCACTCCTTTTGTTTTGTCAAATTATTTTTCTCTACTTTTTAGTACAGTCAAAACAGCATTTGGCCTTCCTGGATGTTTTTTAAGCTCTTACTTTCAGGCTATTTAGTTTTTAAGACAGTAGTGCAATTTATTGGGCAGAAATAGATCACCACTGATGAAATGCATTTCTATATGCAATACATGTATAAAAAAAGAAATGCACCATTTCTGCAGCCACTTATGCATAGTGCATGTAGTTATAGCAGTAGCATGTATACAGGTAGTTAAGGGGTAGCAGATCATTTCTTTGGTCTGAGATTTGTGATAAGGTTATTACCTTTATGGCCTTTGATACCACACCGAAACCAGTTACTTCTACCTAAAGAGCATTTTATGTGTTAGAGTCCAGGGTCCCAAATGAGAATCAGGGGTCCATTCTGGTAAGTATTATATACATACAGTATATGATATAACATAGGAGATAATCAAAAACCATT
Source organism: Empidonax traillii (assembly GCF_003031625.1). Classification (NCBI taxonomy): domain Eukaryota; kingdom Metazoa; phylum Chordata; class Aves; order Passeriformes; family Tyrannidae; genus Empidonax; species Empidonax traillii. Next base: position 38,277 of record NW_020956017.1, read on the forward strand.
TAAAATTTTTCTTTAGAAAGACTTATCTTAAACTCACCCAATACCCTGCATACCTTTAGCTCAGAAGAATGCAGGCAGGCACTATGGGCAGACCCTGTGATAAGGGTAGAGGCCGACTTTTCTCACCCCTGGACTTGCTGCTGTTCCAGCAAAAGAGGCAGAGATTGCATTTTGGACTTTCCTTCCCCGGAGGCTGGGTAGAGAAAAGTAGGATGCCTCTTAACTGCTGTCCAGGCAGCCTTATCTCTCTACCTTTGTAAACTCTCATGCTGATGCCTCTTCAGAGAAAGGGATACATTGCTGCTGACTATTTCCACATTTCCATTTCCACCTTTTCTTTGGGATCACAATACTACAGCTTCTGACTGGTAGCCCCATGGTGACCTTCTCCACACATTTTATTTTGAGACAGTGCTGTATATGGACATTCAGAAACGACATTAACAAGAAAAGAAGTTTATATATGTTTAGGTTTTAAGTGTTAAAATTATTTAGATAAATAGCCAGTAAAAAATGTAAACATAGAAATTTAAATGTAGAAATGTTTCAGAATTATAGAGATTTATGGAACAGTATTACATGTTTTTTCTGTAATTAATGAATTCATAATAAGTATGTTTAGAATATCATAATCAACTGTGTATTCTCATAGTTATTCCTTATAGCTCCTACCTGAGGAATAATAATCAGTGTTCACAGTGGCTAAACTGATTACTATGTATTGTTTCTTGAGATCCTCTTACAGAGCATTTTAGCCAGTACCTTTGAAATCTGAAATAATTCACGAAATGTCCGAAGTTTTTAATGTATCATTTTTCTTAACAGCTTTTCAACTGGTGTTATACGTACACTCTTCAGAAAAGCTGGCATTTTACCTGGTTCATCGTACAAAATAGCTTTTGTCTTTCTTTTAGTCATTAGCAGGTGTAACTGGGACCTGTCAGCCAATGTTAAAGTGATAGTATTCAGAAATTATTTAGGTAACCAGTGCTTTCAAGACTGAGGTCATCTGGGTGTTTCTCATTGTATTCTAACTCTGTTGAAATACTTGCTTAGGCAGGATAGCAAGGAATACCTCATTTGAATTCTGGATTTTTCTTTATTACATAAAATTTCTTGTATTTTATTACATAAAAATACAAGAGTTTAATGCTTATACTGCACCTATTTTCAACAAGCTTCAGAGAACTTTGAGAAATTTGTGTTATCAACATCCTACGGATAAGTAGGCATTAAACCCAGGCACTTGAGCTCATTTCCCTATGGTCATGCCATGCAAGACTGACAGAACTGAGAGAAGAGCCTCTGACTGTGGGTATTACTGATAAAAGAGCATCTTTTCCATCCCTCACTTCTTGTTTTCCTTTTGTATTCCCCTCATTTGGTCTTACATGCACACATGTACATACATCTGGTCTCATCAAATCCCTCTACTTGCCTTAGTGGTTTTGTCGTGTTTCATCTCTTTCTTTCAACCTCTTGGTGCTCTTGCTGCTTCACCTCTTCAGCCCACATGACTCTTCCTCCTCCCAGCATGACCTCATGTTAGTCTCTGCTGTTTTGAATATCCAAACACACAAAACTCCTGTTAGTCGTTCTTATTTCTCCATCTACAGCTATTTCCCTTTCAACTGTGAGCAATCTGAAGGCTCAGATTCACTTGTTCATGGAGTTTCTCTCCCCACTGTGCACCTTTTAAACCCTCTTCCAAGGTCATTAGTCTCATCTTCTTTGCTAAGGTGTAAGAATGAGAACGTCATCTTCACAGTCTGTAATACTAGATCACCGTCACATTTCTCTTTCAAAATCTTGTCCTTTGGTTTATGTTACTCTGTCCTTGGTGGTTCTCCACTGAACTTCTTAAGCGGTTCTTTGCTGTTTGCTTCACAGGATCTGCTTCATTTCCCTGCCACCGTAGTGGGAACTTTCTAAATGAGTCTGCTCTCAATTACTTTCTGTTTCTTCTATTACTTCTGTGTAGCGTCAACTGCAAATGTAGTTGCAGTTATCATATTTTTTTCCTGTTTCACAGACCCATTTTGCTATATATGGCACCATTTCTTCTTGCCCTTACATGACCTTGGTAAATAAAGTTTGCTCTGCATATTGCCCAGTTATTCTGTTGCTGAATGGGAGCCTGAAAACTTCTGCGCACTCCAAATGGAGTGAGGGTGGAGAAAGGGCTTCTTACTGATTTTCACCACATGAGGAAGAACCTAAACAAACAGCAGAACAGACTGAGACCTCTCAATCTTTTAGGAGAAAAAAGGTTTCGTTTCCTGTTACAGACTAGGAGAAAAAGATAAATCTGACTTTGATGATGTAGAGACTATGGTAAAGTAGTGGGTGTAAAAGAAAGTGCTTCAGGGAAAGCTGAGGAACAGAGAAAAGGTTTTACAAGCAATTGAGAGGAAGAGGCTGAGGGGACACAGAAGATAGGAGGAAAATACAACAAACATTCCAATGAAGATGAAAGTGGGTGATGCAGAAATAGATTGAACCTTACAAGGACATGGCAAGACCAGTTTTAAAGAACAGATGTGCCTGATATTTGTTATGTTCATTACAATGGATGTCATCACACTATAGCATCTGGATCGTTCTCTGTGACTTGTATGGGTGTGAAATAATCTGTGACACAGCAGGAAGAAATGGCAGAAGGGGAAAGAGCTTCCCAAGGGATGGGTCCTGTACCTTTTCTCCCACAGTGGGCGTCAGTTGGATTATGGAAAGATACAGGCCTTCAGGCTCACAAAATCTCTTGTATTTCTCATTCTTTCTTTTTCTGTTCCTTTCCTTACCTTCCAAATAAAGAGGCTGTTACTGAGCCTTAATTTATTTTTTTTCAATTGTTTTAAAGCAAAAGCTTTTCAGGAGTTCTGATTAAGGAAATAGAGAGTGGAAAATGCTGCTCTAGAATACTACTTTTAAGTCACTTTTTGTGTTATTTAGTAATTTTAGTTTATGTTGAATTTATTGTGAATTCACTGTTCTTTTCAGCACCTCTTTGTGATTCTAAAAATATTCACAGTCAGAACTATGTTAAATTAGTTTCCATGGAAGTCAATTAAATACTCTTAATTCCTTCTAAATTAGCAAATGATGGAAAGAACTAAGCCCTAATCCTGATTTGGGCTTATTCTCTAGAAACTTTCATGAGAATCTGCATTGTTTATCTGTGCATGTGTTTATTCACACAAAAGGCCCAGTTGCCACACCAGCGTAAGTAGAAAAAAATGAAACTGAAAACAGCTGGCTCTCTTTTAACAGGCTTTGTGTTACTTGCAGAATTTATGCGGAACCCATGTGTGGATGCTGGGTTGATCCCTCCTTTGGTGCAGCTGTTAAACTGCAAAGACCAGGAAGTGTTGCTTCAAACAGGACGTGCCCTGGGCAATATATGCTACGATAGCCGTGAGTGTTGAAATATGCCCTATCTTGTAGATGCTCTTGTAGAAGGGAGGGGAGTGTTTCGGTGTTCGGTACATTGTGTACTGGGGGATTATTTTCCTCTTTTCCCTGATTTTTTTTATTTGCCGCATGACTCTTCCGATTGTCTGGAAAAATTGAATGTCGCGCTTGGATTATGCTTTTGTGACAGAAAGATTAAACAACCTGTTTCAATATTATGATACAACTGGATATAAGAATAGAAAAGATTTGTGATTCTGGGTTTGGGGTTTTTTAAACACAATTAACTAGGTTTTCAAGGAGCAGGTGCTACATATGAAGAGGCCTGAACAGGTGATTTTTCCTCAAATAGAATGTCTTGGAAGGGACCAGAGTCAGAAGGGAATATTCATATTCTGCCAGTCTCAAAGCTGTGAAGAGCTGCATATGTGGCTGAAATGATGCCTGAGCTATGTTGCTGATTCTCAGTATTCTTGTGTGGCCACTCAATTGCCCCAAGATTACATATTGGTATTTTTGGTAGTCAAAAGTGATGGAGGGGGGAGGTTGGTGAGGTTTTTTAACTTTTTATGGACACAATAAATTTTACACTGAGAAGCAATTGAGTTTTGAAATGCAGTTGTGACTCCATGTGTTGATTACATGCATGGATGTGTCATCTGCAAAACCAAACCAGTGGTTGCAGTGTTTTGAAAATGTGGCCTCATTATCCCTTACTTTAAATATTTTGATAAAAGCCAGTACACAATAATTATGGAGCAGAAGCAGAGACACAAGGAACATTTTTTCATGCACATGAAGGATTTAGAAGGCTATGGATGTCTGCAGATGAGAAGTGAGATGAAATTTTGAAAGCATTTTGTTATCTTGAGTTTTAGTGCCTTATTTTATATGGCAAGATATTTTCTGTGTACTGTGTTGTAGTTACTAAAAAATTTGCTGTTCTGAATACTGTCTGTTGAACAAAAAAATAATTATTTGTAGCCTTTCTCCTTGCTCCTTTTTTTTTTCATCCGAGTTTGAAAATTTACATTTTATATTGTTTTAAATTACCTTGCCTTTGACCTCAGGGAAGTTAATCATATTTTCCATGCCGGCATTTCCATTTGCAGACGACCACTCTTGAGGACGTTAATGTTTAATTCTTTCATTTAGGATTTTCTTTAAGGTGACCAATCACTGAACAACTGCTTCCCCATGGAAACTTCCAAGTAGAAGCTGCTGAGCTTTTCTGTAACATAATTTATCTACTATTTTTTATTTCAGGATCATGTGTGACATAAAGGTCACTCTCAAATGTACTGGCTTATTTCATATAAGTACATGTAATCTATGTAATTATTCATGGCATTGTTGTCCAACTCGCATCTCTTCATGAAACACAATAAGGGCACACAAAAATGGTTTTGTAGTATTAGGTATTGTTGACTACTGCTTTTACAGTGCAGGATTTATTCTGCACAGAAAAGCTGCATTACTCACCTTCTGTGGAGCAAAGCTGGCTTTGACAAAATCTGCAGTAGGGCAGTGATGTGTTCTGTGTGCCGTGTGTTGCTGTGCTCCTGTGGGAGGACAGTCAGTACCTTCCCTGTGTATTTGAATAAGATTAATGAATAAAATCTTGATTTAAAAAAAAATCAAGATTAACATAATGGCTTTGAGTGGAAGAGCCTGTTTACTCCTAGTTATCACAGCCACCCTATCTGACATTATTTTGTATATTATTTTTGTATAATGTTTATATTAAGCTTAATTGTTATGTACCCTATCCTAAATTCTTATTTAGGACAAATATACTTTCACTGTGTTTATTACTAGAATATTTAATATGTCTCAATTTATCCCTATTGTTTTTCCTAACAAGGAGCTATAAAGTACAATGAAGACAACATGTGGAAGCCAATAGTTCTAATTAAAAATGCTACATATTGATATTATTTTTCTTTTCAATTGAGAAAAACTCAGCTGTTGCCCTTCTGAAAACTGGGATTTATATAGGAACCTGAAATACATCAGTGACTATATTTTACTATATAGATGAGCATTTTTTTGCTTACAGAGTTCATGTAATTGTACTACTATGCAATAGTGAGGAATGTCTTTAAGTCCTAAATCAATGTTAGAATGAAACTATGAAGTAAAGCCCATACTGGATGGCTCATAGCAACTTTTCTATTTACTGAAAGCCCTGGTTGTCCTGTATTATGTCCCAGAAAGCATGCATCACTTGATTTAGTGACAGTTTGTACAAAAATGAGTTAATTGAGTCTGTGTTTTTTGAGAGAAGTTTGCATGGTGCAGAAGGAAAGTTGTAGAACAAATGGCTTTTTCTGCAGGGAAGGCCCCTTAAAAGTGTCCTTGAAAAAGAGAAGGATTGCCTGGAATTTTTTTTCTTGATTAAAGGAAAATGGCAGTTGTATTTAGTGTTGACAGATCCCAGAGTTGCTGACATGAAGGCAAGACCGTTTCCACATAAGTGCAGGAGGGGCTAGTCCTGGTATACAGCTGCTGTGGAACAGTAATTCATAACTCAGTCCCAATGCTGAGAGAGGTTTAGTATCTTCCACAAGGTAAAAGCAGAATTACACACTTGCTGGCCGAAGACCTCACTGAATAGATTCATCTCCTCAGAAGAAATATGAAATGAAAACCTGCTGACTTACTGACAGATTTTTTTCTCTATGCCACAGTGTTTTTATCTGGGTATTCATCAGTGTTAGTCTTCTAAATAACACTGAATCACCTATTTGAGCATGGAAGAAAATACAGAGAATTAAATGCATTTCATAAACAGTTAAAGAGGAAAAAATAGGTCAAATTTATACCAAGCAGCCATGAGAACATCCTTATTAGAGTATTTGTATTGTGAAGAAATCTGCATTAGGTGAATCTCTGAACATCCAAAAATATAGGCAAATGCAATTACAAAGCAGAGTAGAAGGAAGATTTTTAGTAGTGATGAGTCTTCTAGTCACTCAGCCTTTTTTATGTATGCAGAGGTGAAAGAAACAATTGAGGCAGATAGAACTTAAGTCAGAAGCAATGAGTTGCAGGCTGTCAAAAGCAACAGTATGCAGACTGTTCAGAGCAGTCCTGCAGTTTAAGAACACATTCATGACTGCATGTTCTTGTACAGCCTGTAGTTGTTCTAAATGCATGTTCTAGTAAACGGCACATACACCTCAACCCCCAAATTTTTGCCAAAGCAGAAAGTGCAAAGTAAGGAAATGGAGACATGGTCTCTGCTCCTCTCCCTCCTGCTTTCTCCCCCACTGTATCTACAGCCTGTTCCAAGTACAGCTGCTTGTACTTCCGTATCCCCAGACAATGGGTTCCTCAGCCTCACTCAGGGGCAGAACTGTATCTGAATTATAGCACTAGATACAAAGCTCCTAACCTACTCTTTCCTTTTAACCACCAGTTAGGGTTTTTTGCTTATAGTCGAAGCTAAATTCTTAGGCATTGTCCAGTCAGAGCATAGGAGCTGTCCTTCTGCCTGCTTCACCACTCTTGGTCCATGAGCCAAACCATAGCTGCCTTCCTACTGTATGTCTTTCCAACCCCTCCTGTCATTCTCCTCAGTGCTGTTTCTTTAGTAAGTTTGTTCCTTAAGGGCTGTTATGGATGTACAAATGTTATAAGTAAAGGATACCTCCCTGCACCTGGGCTCCACATGCATCATAAAGATCTTATCTCCATTTTTTGGAGAAGGTTATGTTTAACCTAACATGGTTCTTGCTACCGAAAGCAATGTCTTAAGTCAGAACAGAATGGCTAATGCTGCCGTAGATGAAGCCTAAAAATTATTTGCTCCTATCAGCTCTGGCAGTTGGGGTATTGAGCTATAGAAAAACATCATCCAAATTGCAGCTTGTGATCACTTAATGAACAACCTCATGACTAGTATACACCTCTGCTCTCTCTGTGGGCTTCTTTCCCAGTAGGCTGGGCAGACTCTGGTGACTTGACTCTTGTGGCTGATTGAATGCCTGAGGGACAGGGAGACTGAGACACAGTTTTCAAGTTAGTTCTGCCTTCTTGCAAGACCTACATGACAATGGGGAAGAAAGACAAAACCTGTCTGTAGCCAGGTCTCTGTCCTACTCTGACACTCCCCACACCAGTGCAGTTTGTATAGATGAAAGATCAGGCCAACCAAATAAATTTTATCAAGAATTTTAATGGAAAATGATGCTATATTAAATTAGTATTATTTTCTTAGCTGATAATAGCCTCACAATATTTTTTATCATTAAGTTTGTGATGCACATGCTATCTTAATCTCAGTGATCTTTCCACAGGTCATTTGTTACACACATCAGTTCTGAACTGAATGACAAACTGCGTTCCTGTGCTTTTATATAGCATTGTGTATACAATAGAGGCTACCATAATTATACTACAAAAGTGATAATTCTAAGAGGAATCGAAAGACTGGGATATTTAGAGCCTGGTTCAGGAGCCATACAGACTAGAGGCAGTCATTCTGATTGACTCAGCTGAGATTAGATTAGTCTCTTACCCATTAGAGTAAGTCCTTCTTGCTGTTTATAGCGTACGCGCATCCTGCAAGCTGGCAAAGGGAGGTAAGCTCTCCATGTATCTTGTAACAGAAGTGAAAAATTTCCCCTTCTGCCCTTCCACAATATTCCTATTAATGGTAGTGTGTAGAGATCTCGCTGGGGAATCTCAAAGCTATTTCTTTTTGCTCCACAACATTGTTTCTTCATGAAACCACCAGCCTGGGGTACGTGTCCTCAGCAACCATACATCATGAGATAAACAGCTGTAGAGTTGGGAAGAAGCTAGAAATGCCAACTCATTCTGTAAAGGCTCTCCTCTGACAGCTGCTTATCTACCTTTCCCAGCAGGAAATGTATTGGATCATTTTCTCATTTCCCAAGCTGTATATTTTTCAGTTATCTATGCAGTGTTACTTGTGCTGATGGCAAGACACCTAGCTGAATGTTGACTGTGTGGCCTTTCTCAGCCTCAGCACTGAAACATGAACATTCATTATACCACTTCTTGTTAAAAAGATTTTACACATGCTGTAAATTCTGAGCTGCCCATCTTATAGGGATGTACAGGCCTCTTGCAGAGATCTGCTAAGAAAGGCTAAGCACAAAAATAAGAAACTACTTAATTGCAGTTAAGTCTGTCTCCTCTCAGAATATAACATTAATTTCAGGATCTAAAGCAGAAAGCCAGTCAACTTAAGAAATTAAGCCTACTTGGAAAGAAGTCAAATTCAGTTTTCTTTAGAAAATGGCATAACCTTTTTCATTACCATATGGAAAACCAGTAGAATCCTAGAACACAACTGGTGTTGATAACAGCACACTACTGGCTGATCATTTTTATGAAGGTCACCCTGATTCATGCAGCTAGGCAGCATCCTACCACGATTTTTCACTTATCATTGTACTAGATCCTACCAAATGCAAATGCCACCCACTAAACTGTTTCCCAAGACGTACCATGAAATCAAGACCAGAGTCCTTAAATTGTTGCTTGAAAACTGTTTTGCCTGCAGAGAATTAAAATTCTAGGATTTGATTGTAGAGGAATAGTGTTTTACCTTTAGATCTGTGCTCTCTGAGGCGTGTCACAGTCTTAGAAAATTATAGCATTTTTAGGTTAGAAGCCCTTAATAGTGCAGTATTTTTCCCAAGGCTCTGCAAGCAAGGATTGCATCAGCTAGAAACAAAGCATACCATATGTATGCCAACACATACTTTCTCAGTAATATTTAGTACTTAACAGCAATTAATCATGAATGTTCTTAAGAAGCTATTAAACAATATTATTCTCATTTACTTATGTTATAGCTGGCCTAAATAGAATCAGAATGATGATGAAATCTCCCTAAAACATCACAAAAAAGCCATTTGAGAGGTGATACAAAACCCATGAGTTCCTATTCTCAGGCTATTACTGTTTTTAAAATTTACACTAAATATTAACTCTACATAAACAAGTGGCAAAATTGTCATTACTTAAGCCAAAACTTCACAGAAGCCCATACTGGAGAGTTTTTGTGTCTGTTTGTCTGTGTGTGTGTGTGTGTGTGAAAACCCAGTTCAAAGTGCCACAGATTTGGAACTTTTCCTTCCTTTAAGATGAAGCTATGAGGCCTGATTTTATGTTTGTTTTAAATATAAGTATTATAGGTCCTGTTTATTTTCTGCGGGGCAAATACTTTTCCTCTTCCTATTTTTTTCAGGAAGATTATTTGAATAAGCAGAATAAGTAGATAGCTGTTTTATCAGTACAGGTACAAAGAAAATAATATCTAGGAAACAAAGCAGATTTTTTCTGATTCCTTCCTTTCTTCCTCTCCAGCATTTAATCCACAGTCTGTCAAGTTTGTGTAATGCTCGTATTACAACAGGCTCAGAGACACCTGCTTAATTAACAGTCAAAATAAAAGCCACAAGCAACATAAAAAAGGAAGTTGTTTCCAGGGTCTTAAAAAAGGTCATGAGCAGACTTAGAAGGAAACCCTGTTTTATTTGCTAGATCTTGCTGTTACCTTAAAAGCAAATCTAAGATTCAAACGTTAGTTAAAAACTGACGTATTTTTCATGCTTTAAAGCTAGACAAAGTAGGAAAGCAAAAACTTGAAATTCCCCTACTATTTATGAGGAAAAAAAAAAAAAAAATCTTATCAGGAAGAAAAGCATTTAGAATTTCAGTAACTATAAGTGAACAACCCAAGATGGGTAACTGCCTCTTCTCTTTTCAATTCAACCTCCCTTTTCATGTCATTTTTCACTTTGCTGTTTAAGATACTTGAAACATTTCATATTTACAGGTAACTGCACAGTCAGCTTGTTGATTTCTTGCCTCTCAGAAAACAAAGCTTTTTAGCTGAGTGTCTCAACATGGGCAAAGTGTCTAGCTTACTCTATTTAGAAAAGTAGGCATTATGTGACTAGAAATATCAACTGTCACTAAGCAGTGGTAGAAAATGATAACTATTTACTATGGAAAACAGAAGAAAGAATCTGTTGGTATCTTGCTAAGCACTGCTTATATAAAATATAAAACCATGCATGTATTGCATTGACCAAGCCTTTTAGTTGTTCATATGATAGCTACACAGACATCTGGTTTTATACATCATTTCGTACAGTGTAATAACAGCATAGAGATAACATACTACATGTAAACCACTTCAATTGAGTTACATTTGCTGTGTTCCTATCTAAGGAATACTGTAACTCTCAGAAACAGAAACCAGACGTAACTGTGGTGGAACTGTGTTAGTAAAATCTATCCTTTAATGCAGCGGAGCCCTTAAATGCCTCAGCCAGGGAACCAGGACTCTGTTTAATTAGAGAGTTCGAATAATGCTGTTTGTACAGTAATACAATCAGGAGACAGTGCCCACTAGAGGAAGTTGCAGTTTAAGTATTTGGCAAAAAATGGTGAGGAAAGAGTCAGTTCACACTACACATACTAGCAAGGTGGTTTGTGTTGGGAACACGAGGTGTCAGTGCATACGAGCAAAGTTGGTCTTTAAGCCTCCTTGATCCTGAGGCTGCTGTACGTCTGGCTAGTTGTCCAGCCAGCAGGATGGCCTGAGGAGTCAGGGTAGATGCCTTGAATACCCTGTCTACAACAGCATTCACATTCCCCTTAGAAGAGAGTCACTTACCTAAGACAGTGTCCAGTTAATCAACCCTATCTTGGTACCACTTGGCCTCTTGAGCTCAGGCTGTTCTGCAGTCGTGGTGCATTGCCAGTTGCCCTCAGGTCAAATCAGTGGGTTTCCTTCTGCTAAGGAAGTAAAAAGCTTCCTAAAACAAGACATTTTCTGGTCTTTCTCAGGCTATATCCTCCAACCTTTCAGATACAAGAACCTTCTATGAGTCAGCTCCTCTGTGCAGGCTGCACAGTAACATGTGCACAGTCCACATGCTGTTGCTCGGATTTGCTTTGTAGGGCCAGGTGCTCTCACTGCCCCTAGGCTTCATGATTTGGGGCAAGTAGCACTGACCCTAAATGCAAGACTTGCCCCAGCTTTTCCTAGATCCCATGTCCATTTCTTAATTTTCAGTTCTTTGAATAATTTTCTTTCTTCCCAGGCCCTAGTAGGATCCACAGAAGCGCATTACAGTGAATTCTTTTGGCTTTGTTTTGCTTTTTCCTTCTTGGGCTTTTCCTAACCTACTCCATATCCCCATGGGTCACACACTTTCTGTGACTGCTCCTCTGGCTGCCTTATGGAGACCAAGCTCCTTTTAGCTCCTTCAGAAAGCAGCACCACCGTCACACAACATCAGCCTAAGCCTCTTGCCAAGCTGCTTTCAGCAGCAGTCAGCAGCACACCTCTGTTCTGCACCAGACTGTGACCATGCCACACTCGCTTCTCACCCTTGTTCTTGGATAGTTTGAAACCGAAAGACAACATTTCACTGCAGGTCTGGGAGTAAGAATTCTAAATTAATTGTGGTGTGCAGGTTTATTCTGTTAATAACGTGAGATGCTATAAATGCCTATTTACCAGTATAGAAAAACTGCCTGCTGTTTTAGTGTATAATTGGATTCTATGATTTATTTCATGCTGTATGAAATAATAAGCACAGGCTGGCTCTGACTTAGGCTGACTTCAGCTCTGACTTATGCTCTCATAAACCTAGAGTAATTTGTTTGACTGCAATGGAATTACTGAGGAGTTTCATAGAGTTATAAAATCAACTGAAGAGTCTGCTGTAAGTCTATTGCACATGAAAAGAAAGGCAAGGAAAACTGCTAGACTCAGCTCTGAGGGCGTTTACCTGAGTTTTGTATATCTAAGTAGAACATTCTCATACTAGTTGGCTTCTTTAATTTCAAATAGAATTCAGTAGTGCTAATTACTACATTTTAATTACACTCCAAAGTATCCTTGGAATCCAGAACAAATAATTTGCCAATACTCAGAGTAGTAGTATTGTATGCCTCATTGTTGATAAAAACATTTCTGCTGCTATATTGAAATCTCTGGTCCACTACTAGAATTTGACTGGAAATGAACTATTGAAGTCTTGAACAGTAAACTCATCACTGTTCTTTTGTCTGAAAGCAGAAACACATGATTTTTCTTCTATTTATCTGACATAAGAGGAACACGACAAGCAAGCAAATTATATTGAAATTAAATTGTAGAGTTGAATCTGGCTTTCATTTGACTGCTGCTTCAGCATAACATTAGGGAGATTGCAGTACTGGCACATTTACCTTTTCCTTCAAATGTTCTGCCAAACTCCTGACTCTGTAGACAAAAGAAATCATAGAAGAGTTTAGGGCTTGTGGACATCGATATTCTGTGGTCCACACACTGAACATATTGTGAGAAGTCTACCAAAAACACCTCTACATTTCTATTTGGATACAACATTTAAAAACTCTGTGTGTTTGTTAGAATGAACTAGTTGCATAAGAGGGCCAGTATGATGCTGCATTGAGTTGTCATTACCCAACAAAATTGCTGGCAACAGTTTTATCCAAAAAGATCAACGTTACCTATTTTCAGTCCTCGAAGAGACTCTGTTAAGAGACAACATTCTGCTACAGCATTCCCAATTTACTAATTACATCTTTATTACTTTAGCAGTTATTCTAAAGGAATAACTTATAAGACAGTACCCTCAATGCTTACCCGTAGGGTTAAGGATAGCTGCCAGCATTTACTTACTACAGGACTAAGCAATACTTTGGTCAAAAAAATGCAGGATTGTAGCCAAATGCAATAAAGGTGTAGTAATTAAAATAAAATGGCAGTTTGTCACCTAAATGATGAGCCAATTGCAGAGTGAAAAGAGTTTTAGATACTGTTTTTACCATGTCACCAAAACTTGCTGTCTTGGCAGCTTGGTTTATACAAATCAGGGACCTTGATCATACAAATGATCCTTTCCATCACTGAATTGCACTATTTATACCAGTGCAGGTATTTACACCAATAAACTTTTGCAGAACATGAATTGGGGAAAGAGGAATTCAGGTTTCCAGTTGCAAGACAAAATCAGAACATTTCGAATCGTATACTTCAAGCCCAAAAGATAATTTTTAAGAAATGCTGTCAAATAGTTTTCTAGCTGATTATCTGAGAAATGAGTATTTTTTTAAGCCTAAATATTTTCCAATATCTGCCTATACTGTGGCAGCCCTTTTTCCTGATTTAGCTGTATTTCCAGAAATAATAAGCTTTCAGTGATGACAGAAATCAAAGTACTGGTGCATGTGGTTTAGAAATAACTCACTGGCAGTATATAGCTTATGCTTTACATTGTTTTCATTCTTTAAGCTGTCAGTTTAATTATTTTTTTCATGTTAACATTTTATGACTTAGTGATTTGTTTTAGGGCTTAGTGAACTAGGGACAAAAACTCAATGGAAAATTATGCAAATACATCTTGGAAAAGGCATATTGAAACTAAGTTCTACATTTTAAAGATCTAGCAATCATACACACTAAAAGACTTTGGTTGTTGACTTGGGCATCCATTGGACAGGCATGGCTGAGCTATGGGAAAATCTGACAAGACTGTTCATAGAAGGAACGTGAGCAGTTGCAGTAATTTGATAATCCACATTAAAACCCCTTTTGCATAAAACTCCTTGGAGCAACTCAGGATAGAGAAAAGAGACTACTAATTCATAGAGAGTGTTGTATTGAATTGGGCTAAAGAACACTGTAGAAGTAATAACTCATTCTATAATAAATCTTACTGTACATTTTACAGGGAAAAAAATCCCTCTGGGCTCTTGGGTTGTTGTCATTCTGGAATCTTTCAACAGTATTACATGTACTTGAAAAAAAATTACGCAACAGCATTGCCCTTTGTGGGCTGTAGTGAAGCATTTTTAAGCAGAAATGTAAATGCTCTCATTAAACTGTTCAATCAGTGTTCTCTTAGGAATAGCAAATGTTTGTTTAAAAAGGTCATGGGGAAAAAAATTCAACACAGCTTCTGGGAGGCTGGAAGCACGTTAAGTGTGGGAGTTCATAGAGCTGCTGAATTGCAAGGTAATAGTTGGATTGAGAACAAGACATGGCAACATGCTGTGGGCTTGTTTTGACTGTAAATGATTTGGACTTTGATGAGTATTCTTGTGTGCAAGATCCGTTTCTTAGCGACGGAGTAGTGAGAAGTAAGTTGGCAATACGTACACGGAGCATTCTGAGTCAGAAGTAGCTTTTTGCCTGTGGATGCAGCAGAGTGTCGTAGCAGTGCTTGCAGTGGGTAGTCAGGACCTTCAGAATTTTCCTCCTACATCTGGTACAGGATTCTTTGTGGCCCTGCACTAATGAGCTGAGTTAATCCTCTTGGGCAAAGAAGGCAGCACCAGGAGATCCTAATTATAGCCCTAGCCCAGGTCTGTTCTTCACTCAGCCGCTTAGGGCAGAGAAGCAGCCACACCAGGTGAGCTCTAGCAGGGGAAAGACACAGAGCAACAAACTCAGTTAAGGTATCTCTTTTACAAGTCTACCAGCCGATGTAGTCCTCTCAAAGTCTGGCACTCACAGCCTGCCACCTTCTTGGAAGGGGATCCTGAAGTTCATTTGTACTTAACTTTTTGACTGTACCGTAGAGACAGAGACACTTCTTGGAGTGAGATTTGTTTCTGTCTCTTTCTGCTTTACTTTTGCTGACTCTGCAGTGGAAGCTGACTATCCGTTTACCTAACAAAAATATTGTGTTGATAGAAATTTTGTCATGTATTTGAATTGAGAGACTTAACACCATTTTTTAATATATAACTTCTTTCAGAGAAAATGGAAGTTAAAGGATATATTACTTAGATTTTAATTTGTTTTAAAATAATTACCACACAGTTATTTTCAGTGGAGTTCTGCCAAATTCCATCCAGGTAAGGAACTTGGCTTGTAATCTTTTTTTTACCTTTTTAACCCTTGCTTCCAAACCCTCACTTGGCTCTACTTTTATATTATTCTTTGCTTACACATTTAACGTGTAGTTCCATATCATGACACAGGAACAAGCTTGACATGTGATCCTTATCTGAAGCTTATCTTTGTTATGGTTCTAGTTTGTTGATTTCAATTGCATTATAGTAGCCTGAGGACCGCATTCCGCCCATCTGATCCAGAATCAGTGATTCAGTTTCATTTTTCACGCTTGTTTTGACTCACAAAACAGGTCAGTCAAATACAAAATCATGTATTTGCATTACTTTTGTAATAAAAAATACTAGAAGAGGATACATAAAGCAGAATGCTGCAATATTCCAACCAAATTTGATTTTTTTTCTCTGCTGATTTGGTAAATGTAAACACCTGACTATATTGTTTCTCTATATTTTGATGTAGGACTTCCTTTCATTTCAGCATTATGGCTATGTTTGCTATGACATCAAATATGTGAGAAGTTTCTTTTGTATTTATCCTTTTTTTTTTTATAGTGCTTCCTTGACACACAATCTAACCTTGAATTTGTTTGAGTGTAAATAGATGACTGTCTCCTTTTTCAATATGGAGTATACATGCTTGGAGCAAAACACAGTCTTCTGATACCCTGATCCTGTCCAAGGTGGAAACAGTCATGGCAGTGATGTTTTTCCTCTGATTCATGTATCTCAGTTATTCTGCAAAACACTTATCACTTTGATAATAATGCTAATAGTTAAGATCCACCAAGAATTAATCTTCCTTCGACTCCACTCAGCATATTATCTGAAGTTCTGTGTACAGTACTTATAATCCTGGTTTTTATATCTAGCATAAGGGGTATATGTGCTTCATAAATAATATTAACAAGAACTGGAAGATTTAAAAACTTCTTTTTGCAGAGTTCTGGAACACTATAGTGGAAGATCATGGTCTTGGTTTTCATGCTAAGTGCATTGCAGAATGATGAAAATTTGGTAGCTTGGCCTCCACAGATGATGGGGAGAGAGAGGAGTGATGGTAGAGTGGTGAATAACAAGTAAAACAGGAGGTTTGCTTTGGGACCATTAAGAAATTGAGGAGAGGGTTTGTTTTTTTCTTATTTTGCAAAAACTTCTGCTTTAGTGCTTCTTCCCAACAAAGTTTTGTTTTCATCCAGATTTTCCAGTTGATTCCAACTGTAGCTCACGTGGAAATATCTTTTCCTTTGGAAGCCCTGGCATTTAGGTTATTGACTGTTGAGTATTGCTGATTGCCTGCTGGGAAAGAAAGCAATATTGATGATTAATGTTATAGAACGCAATTGTTGCATCAAATTCTGATTTTTTATGTAGGAAGAGTTCCATACAAAGATTATGATTTGTTATTTACAACACTTAAGAACATTGTAGTCTTTTATAAATGTAGAGCAAATTTTTCTTTTAGCCATACTAAAAGAATCTGATAGTCTTATGAAATTTCAGCCATAGAAGCACAAAGAATATGCTGTGTGGCAGAATGAGTGCGTGAACAGAGTTCGTCACTGTGAACTAGTACCTCTGTCTGCTTTGTTCTTTTTATTCCTTATTTTGTTTTTAAGTAACCCAAGCAATTTATTTTCTGTATTTCAGTTTCTTGAGTTGCATAATGGTAAGAGTGATTTACCTGTATATGGACTAGGCTTTGTAAAGTGCCCAGGAACTCCCTCTGGCAAAACTGAATGTATATTCAGAGTTTTATTTATCAGCTCCAGCAGCTCTTCCTCAAACACTGAACTTCTTTATGAAGGTATTAGTACCAGGTGGTTAATCCCTTTTGTTGTAGGTGTTTTCACTTTCCTAGCTCTGTTGCACTAAAAGCTGGCTCTCGAGCGTCTCTCTAGATGAATTTGACAACACTGGAAGAATGACATCACTCTGTTTGAAAACTTCATTTTGTATGATTACTGTTATATTTGGGATTCGACGGCTTTGATTTCGTTTTTTTTTTAATGTAACTCTTTGTTTTACAGATGAGGGCAGGAACGCAGTTGACCATGCAGGTGGTGCACATATTGTAGTAGACCATTTAAGGTCACTGTGCAGTAAAACAGATCCAGCCAGTGAGAAGCTCTTGACTGTCTTTTGTGGCATGCTGATGAACTATAGCAATGAGAATGGTAAACAACACCGAAAATTTGCTTTATGTCTGCCAGGAGAACAACCCCAGCAAAAAAAAAAGATAAAAAGTTAAAGTCGTCTGTAGGTTTACATTGTGGATAATAACACTAAGCTGTTCTGAAAAGATGAAGGACCTCAGTTCACATATATGGTTTTCTGTTTCAGTAAATCTGTGTTCCCAAAAATAGTAGATATATTCCTGACACAATTCCATATAGCATATTGTATAAAGTTGTAAGATCAACATCTGGAATTTGCTTCTTTGCCTAAAAGCACTGCATGAAGATGTATTGTACACCTTAGGAAAAAAGCAGATTACAGAAGTTAATTAGAAGGCTACATTCAATCCTCTCTTTTTCATTATCAAATCTTTTTCATATCAAATAAGACTAATTTGTTGCAGACATGCAGTGTTGTTAAATGATTTGGGGGTATATATGCCAAACAGTTAATAATTTTTCTCCTTGTGAAATGTAAATAAAACAACATGTTATGTTCTTCTAAGTTAAATGGGGAATCATTTATGGGTATGGTCAACACTGTTCTGTGTCTACAGATTACACGTTTATGTTTTTTATCACATTAATTGGAGATGTTTAGGGGCTGGGACAAAAAACAAGATAGTATCTTAAGTGAGAAACCACTGAGAGTAACAAAATAGCATTCTACATTAATTGTACAAACTAGTACCTGATTTGCTTCTGCACACAAGTATGTTAATATGCCAGAGCATATTTACAGCAGTCACACAGTTTCAGGCTTTCAGAATTTGAAGAAATTTGGGATAAGTGAGGAAGGCTAAATAGGGGCTGCTCTCTTGACTTGCAATGGCACAGATTGCAAATGCAGTTAGTAATCACTTTGTTTCTTCAGTCATACCCATTTCCTCAATTGCAGTGTTTTATCTTAGGAAGAAATATCTTCTTTATTAGCTACTCACCATATCCTGAAAATACCATTTGCTGTAACTTCCTGTAACTCACTTTCCACTCCTGTGTTCCTAGAACTCTTCCAGTTTTCAGAATGGTTTTACTGTATACATTTTTAATCTGCTTTATCATCTCTAGCATAGTTTCCATGTGTGTTTTCTGTGCCATCTCTGTGGAGATTTCATATCTTAGTGTTACTCATTCAGCTACAAATACAACTGTTGTATGTGTCTCATCTCTTGTTCTTACATTCTTTTCTTTTCTCCTCTTTTCTTTGTATTATCTAAGAATTCTTGTTTCCAGTACTTCTTCCATCTTCTCTAAAGAGCAGCTTTCTAGTTTCTTTATTTCATGTAGTCTTCGGGAGCTGTTTTGCTTGATGTCTGCATGAGTGTCACATCTATTACATTTCATAGCGTTAACTCCATGTTTTCTTTGTTAAAATATTTGGAACAAATAGATGTTCTCACCTCTAAGCTGCTGGAATCCTGTGTATTAACTAAGACTAAGGAGCATACAGTATGCTTGGTAGCTCAAGGCAGACGAGTCCGAGAGCAATGTGTAGAGATACTGTTATCAGTTTTGCTTCAGTGACCGGGCTCCCAGCAGATCTTCCCTAGGAAAACTAATTATGAGATAAATCTCTCAAACAAGCAGCTTCTGAACAGCTTAACTGTTAGGAACATTGAATAAATGACTCATTTCATCTACTTAGGTAGCTTATTCTGATGCAATCAGAAAAGCAGTTGCGTAGTTCAGAGACAACTAGGAGGGATTCACTAGCTGCTGTCCTCTCTGCTAAAGAACATCTTTCATCTCACACTCTGACACAATATTCACAGGAGCTGCTGAAGCCGATGTCAAAAGTGAGAAATGCAGGAGTATTCCCAGCTCTTGGATTTGGGTGCACACCACCACCCTGTTCTGCCATCACATCAGGGAGGAATGCTGGGGGCTTAACAAACCTTCACCCTACCCCACATGCTTGGTGGTCTTGGTGAGGAAGGGTCCTTTTTGGTAGGAACTCAGCACACGTTTGGCCCGGCACCCATGGGTATGCTGTATAAAATTTGCTCATTGACTGGGGCAACCATTGAATTGAACCCCAAATAATATGCCAAATCAATATTTAAAAAAAAAAAAAAAAGAAAGAAAATTAAGGGAAAAAAAGGAGAAAAAAGGATTTAGAGGACTAAATTTTTGGAAGAAAATTCAGTGCCCATTCCTATAGCTTGTGAGTGGAGAAATGCATAGTTGGCCTGTCTTTACAGTTTTGTTTTAAGAATCACAAGTACAGTTGGACCACAGTTATGAACTGATCAGAAATATCACTTGTGGACCATCATAAATTTTCAGGACAGCAGTCAATGTCAGCTAGGAGCCCGAGATAACCAGTTACTTCCAGGCATTACAGCATCAGGTGGATAATATTCTGACTAAATGCAGTTCTTTGCTGATCTGTTAAACATCAAAACGGAGATCGTCCTGACAGTTAATTGTGGTCACAGATTAGTGAATATCATTTTCAGGTGTACTTGCAAAGGTTTGGTCCCAGTTACTTACAAAGAAGATAAACACTGCATTGGTTTTGCTGAAGGATGAGCAGTACAGAATTGCAGCCTAGAGTCACATTCTTTGTAGTTATGGAAACCAATTGGACAAAAATAAAAGGAAAAATATTAAATAAGGAGGAGGTGTTTCAGTCTTTGAAATAGCACTTCTGCCTTCTTTTTTCATGTTTCTGTAATCTTTTCCAGTTTAGCCTGTTATGTTACAAAATCACAGGTGGGGACTTTGAAGATTTCTTTACTGCTCTTAATGACTTGCACTCTTTTAAGCTGCTCTAGTTATCCAGACAAGGACCATTACAGCAGAGTTGGCTCCTAGTTGCATCTAATTGTCTGTGAACACCCTAATATTTTCCAATTATTAGCATTTTATGAGCAAAGAATATATAAATTGTTTTATTTGATTCTAAAGAGTTTGTCATTCCCAGTCAACCAATTGCCCTCTTTTTCCAATAGCTACTACTTTATTAGTAGTAACTATCAACCACCTCGGTTTTTTTTAACATGAGAGACTCATTCTTGAGTATTTTCAGGGATTTATCACACGTGCGTTATACAAAAAAGGCAACTACAAGTAAGGTTTTCTTTTTCTAAACAGAGCAAATTAATGGAGCATACTTGTTTCTCATCCTGATTCTGGACACCCGGCTTGCAGTTGTAACTCCACTTATAACACTGTTATCTAAGCTTTAAAACTAAGATTCCTTTTACAAGGTTCTTGTGTTGTCTGCTTGTGTTCAGGAATTATTTTTGCCTGCTGTCTCTCAATTCTTTCTTTGCTTCCTTGATATCTTATTTCATTAGTAACTACAGTGTTAGGAGGACAAACTCAGCTTTGGCATCTCTTGCAGTTCTTTGAAAGTGTTGATATTTAATTGCATTGATAGAAATCAGAGGGTTTTCTTCTGATGGAAAACATTCCTTTGCCTCCAGCTCAGGTTATCTTGACCCTCTTGTCATAATCGTATTTTACTACACAAATTCAGTGGGACACAAATAGTTCATTCCAGCTTTCTGTTAGTCTCTGTGTAGCTACGAATCTGCTTAACAGCAAGAAGCAAAGCTGGCTTGGATAAAGAGAGAAAAACTAATAACTAATCTAATAAAACTAATAATCATATGCAAACACTCAAGTAAAAGAATTAGAAACACGAGTAGTTATTCTGCAGATCTCATAATCCTGTGAGCCAAGACTATTTGCAAGTTAATGGGATCAGTCTGTAAGGTAACTAATTGTCTCTTGAGATCTCTAAAACAAACCATGAAAGCCTTTTTAAAGAAATGCAGAAGTTATGCAAGAACTAGGCCAGCTGGCTTATTAGGTAGTCAAATTGGAGATCGGAAGTTAGCTGGATACAGTATGCATGTGTGAAAGTATACGTACGTTTAAATATATGGGCATATAGTAGATTAAAATAATTATGTTTATAGGTTCCTTCATCATTTCATTTCATATTAAACTTCAGTCTGTCAAGGTTGTCTTCCCTTCAGTGCCTTTGTTAAAAGTGACATCCTGATGTTAAATCATTCGACTGCCAAGCCTTTCTTATTCTTACACTCTTAGCAACTGGAATGAATGTTGGGGGCTGATTTGCACTGTTGAGCATCTGCGGAAGTTACGTAAATACACAAGAAAAATAAGGGAGATTTATGGCACCATTATTATGGTCTAAAAGCAATATTTCAGTAATGCTTCCTCCTAAGATTTACCTTTGCTAATTTTCATGCTTGCCGTGGTTTTTGTTTCATTTACATCACAGCTAAAGATGTCTAGCATGCTTTCAAGACCTAAATATACTTAAATGCAAAGTAACCTTAAGAATGTAAAAGCAGATAAAAAGTATGTTCCTTATGATAGTGAGATAATCAATACAATCACTCTTATGTTATGTGATAATTTAATATAGCTGTGGGGATTGCAAGCAGGTTTCTCTAGGCTACGAAATCATGCCACCAATTTGTACAAAACTTATTTTCCTTCAGCAGTATAATTACAGTAACTTATGGGACGCAAATGATGAGTTGTTCTCTGAAATTCTTTTCAAAATCGTGAACTAGCCTAAATCAGAGTTTTTATCTAAAATGCCCCCAATAAAGTTCTCAATTTGGGATATTCTCCCCAGATCTTACTCTTTGGAGTTTCCATGTGTGTCACCGAAGGACATGGAGCCATTGAAATTCAAGTTTTAGGTAGGTAATTCTTTGTGCTGGCGCATGTATTGATTGCCTTTTATATACCTGTATATGCATCTGTACAGCATCACTGTCAGTGCTTCTCACTCCAAAAGAACACAGAGGTATTTTACTAGTGCAACATGTGACAACAGTGTCAAATGTGGCTTTGAGTCATAAATTCAGAAGAGGCATTCAATTTTTCATGCTTCCTGCTCACTGTGCATAAAGTTCTGCTTAGGAAGCTGATGGACGAGCTGTTTCATCCTGAGACACGATGTTGCCTGGCTTCTTGGCTTGCTTTAGTCCTGTGTCAGGCAACTGCTTGTAGGATGGATGCATGTGTCCCCTGAATTTGTCTCCTGCTCTAGTAGGGCATTAACACTTCCTGCAGTGAAAGGCCAAGATACACAGTTAATCCAAGTTACCCAGTCTGAGGTCTTTTCCTAGGACAGATAGAGAACTGCTGGCAGTCCCTTCAGCTAAGACTGAACCACTGAGATGTTTTTAATTTCTCTGAACTAAAAAGTGCTGTAGGTCTCAATACCAGTGAGATGCCTCATACTTTTCTCTTGAACTGCGTGATAGACTTTGCTAGAGAAAGAGCCTCCTATTGGTGGTAATGAGAGATGTAAATGTCAAGTCCAGAATTTGTATGGCAAGCCCAAGCTTAAGTATAAACATTGCAAATAGCTGCTGGCAGCCTTTTATTTTCAAAGATCTCGCCTCCTATGCAGCTTTGTGACTCACAGGGTTGTCCTGTCCTTGTCAAAGGAGAAAATTTATCCTTTTGCTTACTGCTGTTAAGGCAATGGTTACCCTATTGACAACTCCTGTAATGCCATTCTTACCACTGGAGACAATTCCTGTACTCAGGGGTCATCCTTCTACTCCAGGGAAATGAGACTGGTACGGAGTCTGGTATAATACCTGACCTTTGACCCAGTATAATTACTCTTTCTTAGTGTATGGGGTTTTTTTCCTTTTTTTCTTATTTGGAGGTTCTAGAGGGCCTTTAGTCAGTGCACTCTGTGCTCTCTTGACCAACAAATATCCTACTGTTTGGCTCTAAAGACTCCTGTTTCCTTTCAAAGATGGATGTGGTTTCCCTTTTTCCACTCATCTTCTCTTCCATGTCTTTTATATATTTTTTATTAAGAAAGAGACAGCAGAAAAAAAAAAAACAAACCTCCTCAAAATGGAGCATTTATGCTTCTGATGTCAGAATGAAGTCCATAGAGATTGTCTCTTTGTCCATTACAGCTGGATAAAGTGATTTTTAGTGACTAAAGGTATAGTCTAGTAACAAAGCAATTTCTTTCCACATAATGTTCTATGGCATTTGTGGTTTGTGTCTTTGTTCTCCCACTCTCCATGACTACCAGTTTTCCTTCAGAATTTTTAAGTGTCTGCAGGGGACAATCACAAAACAAGGACAAAAACAGATTATTTACCAGTAACTTGAGTTCTCCTACACAATAATTTTCTCCACAGAACCATTCCATCTCCCCCTGCTCCAATTTTCCTATTCAGAGACAGATTTTTACAGTCAGTTTGGATTGAAGTAGGAGGGTGTAGTAGTGACTCACACATCTGCCAGAGGTAAAATGGCATTCAATGCATGCGCTAGTACAATTTGTACTTACCTGAAATTTGACAACTTCAACAGCTCTTTGGTGTCTGACATGGCGTTCTCATAAATTTCACTAAAGACCATGAATCTGTGGAAGAGATAATCCTTCCCCCCAAAAAAGGAAATTCAGTTACTGGTAAGTAATACAGTTTTATTAAAGATGTCAAGGCATAAGGATTCCTGCTCATCCCCACTAACCTGTAATAACTATGGTTTTTACTTAGTTAGTGTACCAAATTGATAATTACTGTAAAAGTCTTTTATGCATAATAAAAATGAGCTAAGCATTCTGCAATATTTTCATAATTTTTATTATATTAAAATTTCAAACACATTTGGTAGAATTTTGAGGGCAAAGAGCTTTTTAAGAGCATGAGATGGTACTAAATTTGCTAAACTTAAGATGTGATATGTTTTTATCTCTCTGTAAAAGTCTGCCATTTTTTATGGCTCTGATACCACAGATATAAAAACTCCAACTGATTTCAGTTGCCTAGAATGAATTCCTTAAAAAGGAAACCAAGAAAAACCCCAAACATGAAAAACCTCCCAGAATTCCCCTGTAGGGCTTGACCCAAAGCTAAATGAAGTAATACAGTTCTCTTAATTGAATTGGGCTTTGGATCCTTGTCTTTTGAGTCTGTAACATTTAAGCATAGTCAAAGTGCTTAGAAACAAAGGAAAAAAGATGCTTAGGAAAATTACTAAATAACATCTGGTGTGTATATTGAAGTCTGCTTCATTCTATTCAACTGTAAAACAATGTTTTTCTTCTTTGCTGTGTTATAGGTAAAATGTGTAAGAAAATATTGCTTTAAATAATCTTTCAAAACAATCATGTTTCTGCCTAACCATCAAAGCATCTTTCTATTTGCAGACATCTAGGAGCAATAACTTTCTTACTTGTAAATACTATAAACTTTCATCCTATGCAAGAAATTATCAGAATGGCTTCTAAGGACTTTTCTTAAACCTTCCATTTTTTGTCTTTATTAAACTTTCTTTTTTCTCAAGCTCCTCATAATCTACATTGTAACTTCCTGTGTTTATAAAATTTTCCGTGTTTATTTCAGTGCCAGTTTATATTCATCCTAATTTTAATTTTCCAGTTTTGATCTCTAATAATAAAAGAGTGTGTAGAAAAAGCTCTCAGATAAATAACTATTTCACTGACCTAGTTAAGGTTGATTTCAGTCGGCTCGTCTCAGTGAGCCCAGAATCAAACCTGACATGTATTAAGAACCTGATAACCACAAAATTGTCAGTAGCTGCATAACTCACTATACCCTATGACTAGATCAGGAAGGAATATTTCTGGGAATACATCCCATTGCCAGGGACAAGGAGAATTATGAGTCCATATCTCAACTCTGGACCTGATAGTAGTGTAGCAGAGTAGAGGAGACAGACATTTTAATGCTGCTTAGCCTAGAAGTTGCTTTGTGTGAAAAATGCTTTTTTGGTTAAAGGAATGGTACTACGAACAGAAATACTAACTCACTGTTGTACTTTCTTTTTATGTAGATACGTTGCAGTCACAGCTTATCAATATGGGTGTTATTCCTACGTTAGTGAAATTGTTGGGTATTCATTGCCAAAATGCAGCTCTGACAGAAATGTGCCTTGTTGCATTTGGCAATTTAGCAGAACTTGGTAAGTCCATGATATTAATCTCAAATTTACATCCACTTAAGTTAAGTCTTAGTTAAAGACTAACAAAAGCTTTGTCCTGATACTCTTTCCATTCCTTTTGGTACATTCTATAATTATAGACAAGCAGTTTCTGCTTTTTTTCTATAGAATCTATAAGTGTCTTTTTTTTTTTTTGCCTTCAGTAACTGAAATTTATTTGGGTGCTTAATACAATCTTGTGTTTTATGTTAATGTTCTTCATGGCAACTAAGCATGTTTTAAATCATCCAAACAGTATTTCCATGGCACTGCTACTTACTGTGAATTATTTATTAGTAATATAAATATTGTATCCTGGTGTAGGTCCACAGAGTTTTATCAGGATTAACTTTGACTCCTGAAAATCTCTGAATAAAACTGAGGCAGGCACACTTCATTAATCTGCCTATACGATATTCTTTTAGGTGTAGAGTTTTAACATGTTCTGGTCTAAATACTTCCATGTATAAATCATGAATCAATGTTATCTTTAGCAATTTTAGTTACAACTTCATTTAAATTGAAGTTTGTAGCCCTGCTTTGATCCAATGTCTTTGCAAGCAGATTAGTTTTCACTGGAATTCAACCAAATGTCAATCAACAGGTTGTTACGGCCTGTGTTTTGTTATCACCTGTGTTTTACATTGCTGTTCTTTTGCAGACCTATTCTGTGAAATTTTAGTCTTACGAGTTTTTTTGCACTGCAGTACAATCGTATAGCAGTTATGATATCATGCTGGTTTTCTGAGAACATTCAGCAGTTCAAAATACAAAAAACATATCTCTTGAGTTCGTAGTGTTTGGTGGCCTGAGTTCAGAGATTCCAAGGCCAGAGAGCCAAGGCCAGATCGTCATATCTCATGGTCTGATCGTACACATCATATCTTCACTTTCAGTAGACAAGTCCTCTTAGCAACTCAGCAATGGAAAGAGCCATCAAAGTAGCACTAAAGAAGTTAATAGACCACAGGTCTTCAAGGTGGGCACTGTGTACTGTGTCTGCACAACAAAAAGTATAATACACTGAAAATTCTAGTGCTTAAATGCAACTAAAACCATAAGGATTTCGAATACAAGAAAGGGTAGCCTCACGGAGAACTACATTGCCTTTCCCTCTTTGGAAAGATCCAGATCTGTCCTGTTGAGGAACAAGAACCATAGGAAGGAAGCTTAGCAGCAGCTGCTTCCCTTCCTGTTATATGATAAAAAGGTCCTCATTCTTTAGGATTGGCACAAAATTAATTTAGTTTGTAATACTTTATTGTCCCTTAAGCAATAGCTTAGTCAATCACATTGTAACTGTATTATTTTATTTTTGCCTTGTAACTTCAGGGAATTTTTTTGTGGGGTTTCAGTTTGCATCACTTAAGAGACAAATGCATTGCACAGATGCCATGGAAAGCATTATATGACTCTTATTCTCTGTCAAAGCAGGGCACAAACCAATAAAGAGAGTGATGAATCTCCTTTTAAAAATACTGGAAAGATCAAAAATCCACTTAGAATATGCTATGCCACTGTGCACAGTGAGAGAAAACAATAATGGAATGTGCACAAAAGAGTCTAGATCTTCAGTTCATGCTTTTCCTGAGTCCTTGGGGTCAGTTCTACATTAAAATAATCCCTAACCATCCATCAGAGCAATAGCAAAGGTGCTGGAAGGTTTTCTAACTACAGATGGCCCTCAGGAGGTGGCAACTGGAGAATGCAGAACACCAGCCCTACCACCTGCATCCCTTGTAATACTGCCAGTGAGGAGGAATGCGATACAGGCAGTGAAATAAAAGATGCTTTTGTTGAATGTACATTTGAAGATCTGCTGGCTAATCTGCTGGTAGGAAGCCCACCCATCTGTACAAGCCGCTTTATGCTCTCTGTGCAGGGTGAGATGGCCCAGCAACAGCCACACAGAGATTTCAGAAGAAATGTCAACATCATGAAACCGTGTACATATTAAAGTGTTGAGTGCAAATCTTCATCTCTCCCATAGAAAATGTGGTATATAACCCGCTCTTCTTCCTGTTAAGATGAGGGAAATCAAAGACTTAATATATATTTTTGTACTGTTACTGTTTCTATAGCTACCTTCACATTTTGTCGGGCAAAACCAGCCCCAACAGCCTTGATCGTATATTTATATAGTTTTAACAGCCTTAATCATAATAAATTCAGGTCAGCACATCCATCTGAAAGTGTGAGACATTTATCTTTTCATTTTGTGACAAGCATGAGTCTATTGTTCTTGTCTGTCAAGAGCACTATTAGTCATCTTACCGGTGAATAAACCTGGTAACAAAGAGAAAAGAAATAGTCCTGCCTTTGGATGTGGTTTGTTTACTTCATACTGAATTTTTCCTTTTGCTTCACAGAGTCAAGTAAGGAGCAGTTTGCCTACACAAACATTGCTGAAGAGCTTGTGAAGCTGTTCAAGAAGCAAATAGAGCATGATAAAAAGGAGATGATCTTTGAAGTTTTGGCTCCCCTGGCAGAAAATGGTGAGAATTTTTTTCTTACACTATCTTTTACTCATTCCCATATGTGTATTTTGGTATATTGGTGTTTCTTCCTGGGACTAAATGAGAGTAACTGGCTGCCTTGTTCAGAAGCCACAATGGCTGATCCTTGTGATGGTAGTTTCATGCAAAGTGAATTAGGTCGTCATTGTCGAGCGTGTGACAGGAGCCGACAAACTGTTGATGCTAATTCCATCTCTGATTCACTCTGTATACGATTATGTTATATTTTATTTCCCTGTGCCCTCAGTGGGAATATCAAAAGCTGCTTTTTAGAGGGCTTTACAACATTTGTCTGCAAATGCTGGCTCTAGCGTGCATAGACCATTGCAGTACCAGGACATCATTTCCTGGAATCACAGAGCCACTGGCAGTTCCATTTCCTGCAGACATTATTTTTGCTAAGGGCATGTTAATTGCAGAGCTAAGAGATGGACAGTCCCTTTAAATGCTTGTTGAGAGATCATAGGAATTTAATTTGGGTGTTTGGTGGCATATGCCGTGGTAGCCCCAGTTGGCCCCTGGGAGTTTCATTCACTGCTCAAGCCAGAGCAGGATGAGATGTACACCTGATGACCCCTCCGAGATGTTCCTCCCAAAGGAACAAAAGATCCTACGAAGGTGGCTTGTACAATTTATCATCTGCCCTTAGTGGAAATGGAGCTGGACTGAAGTGGGAAACAGTTTATTAAGTATGGAAGACATCACAGTATTTGATGGGTCTATAACTTTGTTTTAACCGTCTCAGCATTAAAGCTTGTTTGAACTGAAAAAGTTATTAGATAGAATTGCAAACTCTAAAGATTTAGGTTTCATTCTACTCTGTGTGCATACACACTCTGTGTGTGTCTGTCTTACATTGTATAAATTAAGATAAACTTTAACTTAAAAAGTTATTTTGACTTCTAAGTGGTATGGGAAATAAATTCCTTTTTTCAGTTCTAAAGCCACACATTTTTTCCAAAATATATTCATTATATAGTAATTAGCAAGTTGCTCTGAGTTATTCCATTCTCAAAGACTTGACATGGAATAGGGTTGAACTTTTTGTGTATTTGATGTATTTCAGTTCAAATGCTTAATTTTCCTTAGATTATGTTTTTTAGTTGCCATTAGATTGGAGAAATTCACTGCTGCTGACCATAACTCAGGTGCTCGCATGTAAGAGGTGGTCAGCTGAACAAACATTTCCACTGTGCGTTCAAGGCATACTTCAATGAGTTCACTGTGCTGGTACTATTTAGGTGCTTCTGACTGCAGACAATTAGCAATAGGTCAGAAGGAAAAAACATCTTAATTAAATATTTGCAGAGTCTGGATTTTGGTGGTTGGGGTGTTTTAAGCTTGTTTCTTATTTAGTTGTTGATTAAGCACACCGGTGTAGCAATTTCAAATCACAGAACATCTGCAACCCAGTATTCTGAAACTAAGGGAATTCTCTATTTTTTAAAGCATCTCAGTGCAAAAGTGCCTATCTTAAAAAAATCCCAACTGGATATTTTGCATTCCCTAACAAAGTTCATGAGAAGGTCAGTCGCTCTTAGAGGAACAATGAATTTCACTCAGGCCAGAAGCCCACTGACACCAGGAAACTGAGAGTCAGACACATCCTTCACCAGAGGTAGAATACACTTCCTCTTCCATCTGTGGTTTGTAAACTATAAGAAAAAAAAAATATTTCCAAAGCTTTGGCCTTTACAAATATTTTAACTTAGGTTAAACAGCTTATTGTTAAAATACCATTTCATGAGGAAAGGTGAGAGAAATCTATTTCTTTGCACACTTCTGCAGAGCTTTGTGACTGTGTTTTCCAAAAACAGCATGCAAAAACTACCAGAATCACTTTCATGTGTGAAAAGACTTAAAACAGCATCAGACGACCTGCCATTCCCTCTTAACAGAAAGGGAGTTTAGGCATGTAAGGAGATTCTCAGCTCCAGGTTCAGAGGGAAATATCTGTTAAAGATTTTGTTGTTGTAGAAAAAGGAGATAAAATATTGTTCCCAGGTTCTGTGTCATCACCTGAAAAACATATTTATTACCTTCTTGAGCCTTGTTTCCAATGACAACTAAGAAATGTGTTTGCCTCATCAATTTCCAGTTTTTCTTCAATCACAACAAACTTCCTTCCCTCCAGACCCAGCCTTTTGGATTTGGCCTTACTGTACTCCTCCTTCAGCCCTTTCAATGAGTGGCAAAAATACCGTCTCAGCTAAAACAAATTGGTCTAAGATTTCATCAAAAAGTTCTGCATTTTGTCGTTGTCTGTCTCAGTGAAGTGAAGTGAGTAGCACTTCTGGTACATGAAACAGAGTAAGAAACCCTAAGTTTGTTCTGCAGCACAGTCCAAAGTCTTTGGAAAGCATGAACACAGCACAGTCCTTATGAGTCTGCTGTGTCATGACTGAGATGCCAGAAGTTTGCTGTAGAGAAATATCCTGATTTTTGAGAAGTGGAGAGTTCCATAGAGCTTCAGTGTATGGTTGTGCTCTAAAGGCAGGCCAGGGAGCACCTGTTAGATGAGTAGTAACAGAGTTGGCCCTAAGAATTTCAAATAAAGGAGCTGCAATTTTTTGTACACAAGCAGTCAGTGAAACCATTGGCATCACTACTTCTTCTTCTTGAAGTCTGTCCAGTGTGTATGTGCGGTAGGTGTATTTAAAATGCTGATTCTGACTCCCATTATCTATGCTGTTCTTCAGATGTCATTAAACTGCAGCTGGTTGAAGCAGGCTTGGTGGAGTGCTTACTTGAGATCGTCCAGAAGACTGTGGACAGTGACAAAGAGGATGATATTGCAGAGCTTAAAACAGCTTCTGATCTTATGGTTCTGTTATTGCTCGGAGGTAAGTATGGGCTGTCACTGTCTTCTGCAAAGCAGCAGCAGATACTTGTAGTGCTGTTTGGCTGCCGAATTTCACTATTTATTAATTTTCTAAATAACCTACATTCATATGGAGGCCCTGCTCCCACCAGGCAAACATTCAAGAGGTCAGATTTTGTCCTTATCCCACTGCAGGACTGTATTAACTGTAGTGGAACCAGCATAGCTTCACAAATATAAAGAGAAGTTTCCCTAACAAACACTTCTTTGGTTTGCTGACTGTCTGTGCTTTTTGCCCCAGATGAATCCATGCAGAAGTTATTTGAAGGAGGAAAAGGCAGCGTGTTCCAAAGAGTGCTTTCATGGATTCCTTCCAATAGTCATCAGCTACAGCTTGCAGGAGCACTGGCTATTGCAAATTTTGCCAGAAATGGTAAGAACATGCCATAATAGCTTATGTAAATTTATGTGTGCCCTTCTATCATGCTCTGTCTGTACAGCTACAAACAAAACCTGTGTCACAGTAGAGCTGGTGTTTATAGAGCAACATCAGTAGTTTTATACTTTACAATCCTGAAAAGCATTAAGCCTACTTTAAAAATACTGGTTTGCATTTGTGGAGGGGTATAGGGGGTTTCTGCCTTCTTCGGTGTTTCTTCTATCACTCTTCTAAGTTTGTCATGAGCACTGCAACTCCCATTGATGATGGTGGTCAAATTCTAAACAATGAAATCTAGAAAGGAGGAAGGAAATAACCCTTCCATTCGTAAGGCATTATCATAAAAATCTTAGTAATGATCTTCCATTCACAAGTGACTTGTCTCATCTCTCACAGACGGAAACTGCATCCATATGGTGGATAATGGCATAGTTCAAAAGCTGATAGATCTGCTAGACAGACATGTGGAGGATGGAAATGTAACTGTGCAGCATGCTGCACTGAGCGCGCTCAGAAACCTGGCTATTCCTGGTAAGCCTCTCTTTGCATTGCTAACTACCCAAAGGTGACATTCTGCTCTCCCACTGCACCCCCCAAGGAATGAGGGTGGGAGAACTGACTGACAGCCCTAGAGGGAGTTCACACTGCTGCTTTTCATTCTGCCCCATCATTGCTTTTGTGTCTGTTGCACAGCAGTTGTGACAAGCAGTTCAAAATAAATCACAGGCCTAATGACTGTCCTTTGCCACTTTGGTCCCACTGTATCCCCCACCAAAAAAAGAGCAGCTTTGTAAAAGGCAAGGCGGTGAGGAGGCCTTGGATATGATTTCTTGAACCTTTTTGTCCAGAGCACCGCATTATGAGTTTTTTTGGTTGTTTCCTCTGGGATCTGTCTCACAGCTGAGGATCCCCACCAGAGAACAGTGCCCACTTTGTTGAAACAGTGCACCTTACTGTAATTTCCTGAGACTTTAAAAATTGCCAAATTAGATTTGGAGGTAGACTGTTAGAATAGCCAGCCTTTTGCAATTAGGTATTGTTTGTAGGCAGTGAACTGAATGCTAAGTTTGTCATTTTTAATAACTTAATTTGTATGAGTTTTGATTACCCGAGCATAAAAGGTAAACAGACATAAAAAACAAAGCAAATCTGTAATACTTGTGGTATGCTTTCTTGTGCCAAGCCAAAAATAAGTCTTTTATCCATTCAACCTTATTTTACTATTTTCAGTTTTGACTAACCATAACTTTTTAGAAATGATCATGCATACATAACTAAACTCACTCTGCTTTAGCGGTATGCAGTTTGCTTACCTTTCTCAGGTGAGTCATTCTTCTCACTTCCCTCAGTCAGCTTTCCTGCAGCCTGGGCTCAGGGCTGTCTGCCAGAGACCTAAATAAGCTTTCCTGTACATTATTACAGAAAAATGAGCAAGTAATAACTGACCTCATTGATAAGCTGCTTGTTAAAACACTGTTTTGAATATCAAATAAGTACTTTTTTCTAAGTACGCTTTTGGGCAAGATTTGCACCTTAAATACGTTTCAGAGAGCTCTGTGGAACTGGAGAGCATAGACTAGTGGAGGGCATAGAAGAGAGGTTGAGGGAGGGTAGGGGCCAATAAAAGGACTACAGACTCCAGACATGTCAGGCCAGTGTTGTTCTTAGAAAGCACTGGAACTGGGTAAGGGTTTATTCTGCTAATTAGATGCTTTAGTTCCTTTGCCCGAGGAATAGGAGAGTATTGTTGGGACTCTGGGAAGTTTCCTCATAATTTGGGGTGCAAGTATTAGCCTGGGCTTCTGCCTGATGCATTTTGTGGAAGATGCCGTTCATAGACCAAGTGGAGAAGTTTAGCCCTGAGTTTGTGTTCAGGCTGAACACTGAAAATTAGATGCGCATGCCAGGAAAAAGCACTTAATTTCGCAGCTGTGCCTTCGGATCCGTGACATTTCTCCATAACGCAGTATCACCAGCGCACGCTCATGTTCCTGAAGTCTGTGCTCACAACCTATTTTTCAAACCATGTCTGAAGACTTGCTTCAAGACCGTCTTGGAAATAAATTATCTTCTAGAAACGTTCTTGAGATCAACCCCTGTTCTTTATTCATGCAGTTGTAAATAAGGCTAAGATGCTATCAGCTGGCGTTGCAGAAGCTGTATTGAAATTTCTCAGATCGGAGATGCCCCCTGTTCAGTTCAAGCTGCTGGGAACATTAAGAATGTTAATAGATGCACAAGGTAAAAATAAACTGTTCTCTCTGTTAAGTGATTCTCTTCGGTTCAGTCTGTGATATGCTGCCAAGATTTTTAAAAGAGAGAAGCAGGGAATTTTTTTAAATTTTATTCCTGAAGTCTTGGAATACATCTAATGCATATGCAGAGGGAGAGGAATGTGGGTTGATTTTTTTTTTTTCAGAACTCCTAAGCTGACTACTAGGGACCCTCCAAATAAGTGTCAAATGCTTATTTACTTTTGAACTTCTTTACACTGTCATATCACAAGTATGTATTGAGGCGTGAGTGTTTTAAGCAACCACTCCTGTTTTGCTGTTCACTTACTGCATTTCCTGGCATTTCCTCACTCCTTGGAACAGGCTAATACTCTATTAATTAATAGACTGTAATTTCAAAAAGAACAAGCACCTTTGAGTTAACAGCTTGTTCCAGGATGAGGATTTATAAAATCAGAAGTCTGCTAAAAACCAGAAGTAGTTAATGAGGTAAATTAGATGCATGTGTTTTTTACCCAGTCCTGCTATTTTTTTCAAAAGATCCGTTGTAGTTCTAGCAAAGCTATTAGATGTGAAACAGAAAATCATTGAAGAAACTTACATGACTTACTCTATCAAACCTACTATAACTGGTGACAGAGCTCCCTTGTGGCAGCGGTCCCTCCTGGTTTTAAATTTTTGAGCTAGCTCACAACTAACCTGGGGATCTGGCATCACCCGTATTTTCCCTGCTCTTAATCAATGCATAAGCTTCATTAACTGGGCTGATAAGGTGTTTGCATTTTGACTGGCTTTACTTGCTTCAATGCAGCCTAGAGTTCTGCTGTTTTAGTGCAAGCTAGTGAAGTTCTGCTAATGCCTTCTAGTTAGTAACTTTCAGCTTGTTTTTCTAGCACTTGCTTAAAAAAAGTGACAGCTTTTTTGTTGTGTTGTTGGCTCCGGCATCGTATAGCAGAAGCAGCTGAACAGCTGGGCAAAAATGTAAAACTGGTGGAACGATTGGTGGAGTGGTGTGAAGCCAAGGATCACGCAGGTGTGATGGGAGAGTCCAACAGACTACTTTCTGCACTTATACGACACAGCAAATCAAAAGTAAGTTAGTGGTGAAAAAGGTCAGCTTGTAACAACTAAGTTACTTTGCACTTGCTGTCAGTAGCCGACCCTTCAGCACGCAATCCTTCTAGAGAGCCAGGTTGGGTACTCGTGTTAGATCTCCCTTGCCCAAGTCTTGACTCATTTTTGTTTTTAATGTATCCTGCAGCAGTTCAGCATGCCATATTTTCCATATTTTAGTGATGTTATATGCGAAGAATCATTGAGCTCAGTTGTTATGAACTTGCTATATATTTATATAAAAATGAGATCCAGAAATAGTCTGTCCCCCTGCTTTTCGTATGGCATATTTCAGAGTTACAAGATTCTGACAGATCATTAGAAATCAGAATTTATCCCAAATTCTAACAAAAGCTTACTTGCACATGGCTAAAGGTAAGATATCATTTGTCCATCCTGACACCTTCAATACTTTTCAATCAAATACCTTTACCTAAACAGTCCAAGTCCACTGTCCTTGTTCAGGAGAGTATTAGGCAGACCATAGCCTTAGAAGGGGCAAATGTATCTCCTCTGGAGACAAGCTATTTCAGGCTCAGACTTCCTTCAGCATGTTCACTGATATGAACACAGACTGCATTACTGAGCTTAAATAGCAGGTGTGATTTGGAGAACTCAGACTGTAACAGTGACCTCTTCATTCATGCATGGCATTTACAAAGTGAAAAACGTAGTGTGGGCCTGATCTATACTGAGCCTCTCCAAGAACAAGTC
Source organism: Empidonax traillii (assembly GCF_003031625.1). Taxonomy (NCBI): domain Eukaryota; kingdom Metazoa; phylum Chordata; class Aves; order Passeriformes; family Tyrannidae; genus Empidonax; species Empidonax traillii. Next base: position 73,538 of record NW_020956017.1, read on the forward strand.
AACAGGCCTTACAGGGATTTAAATCTTTCCTGTTTTCTAATATTACCTCTCTCTAATACTCATTCTCCATTTTATGTTCAGCCTCTAAAACTGATCAGGTTTCATTTCTCTGAGTTCTCATGTTTTTCTACACCCACCCCCCACAATGCCCAGCATGTGTGGAATGGCAAATGCCACCACAGATGCAAGGTTTTATCAATATTCTCTACAGGAAAACATAATTCAGTTCTAAATATGGGGGCACTACGGATGGCATGAAATAGATATTAGAAGTTAACAGAATTGCCACAGGTGAATTTTTGTGTGGTTTATGTACTCATAGACGAAACTTGACAGGAGGAAGAAAACAGAGCTGAAGGGGTGGGTTTTTTTAAGCTTTTGCTGCCCTCTAGGTTTGAATATGAGTACAGCTGTATGGTTCTTTACAGCATGTCAGTTTTTAATTTGGCTTTCAACTTGAAAGGATTTGGAGTAGTATTTACAAAGGTAACAGTAGTTTAGTAGTTTAGCTTTAGTCATTCTAAAAAAATGGAATACCTACTTTTGATTTCAGCCACACTAGCACCAAGCCTGTTGGCTGTCATCTATTTTGCCTTTTAAAGGGTGATGTTCACCTACAAAATAAAAAATTTTTATGTCAAAGATGCTGATTGATTCTTAAAGCTTATATAGCCAGAATTCCACACCAATTCAAGTAGCCCTTAGCAGTTCCTAGATTGTCTCAAAACTACTTAAAGTTCCACCAGAAAATCACAAATAAAAAACCACATAATTGCAAGAACAATATTTAAAAAGTATATATATCATTATAATATATATATAAAAATACTTAAATGCTTGCATTCATTATGTCATTTAGGAGGAAAAGGGTTTTAAATGTGTTACTCTTGAGTTACTAGGCTGCAATTTTTGGGACATAAAATGGTGAAAACATTAGGTGCAAAATCACTTTTAAAATTATAACTGACAAGTCCCTGCAGAGACCAGAAATCTTTATTCATGCTTTGTCACACAAGTAAGTTGGATCAAATTTTGGACTTGAAAACAGAATCCCAGCTGTGTATTTTTGAACTGCTTTAGGGGACATTTAACCCAGTCAGCATTTTAATTTCCTATATACTGGGCAGCAGTATTGGCCAACAATTCATTTTAATGGCTGGCATTCGAACAGAAACCAATGCATTAGTATCCCATACCTACCTTTTCCTTTTCTGCTTTGTGTTTGAAGGGAAATTCCACAATATTTAAGAGACTCCTGCTCATTTTCCTGCCCATTTCTAAATATATTTTTTAAAGTACACCATTTCTGTTACACAATAAGGTGTAATAGTTGAGATCTCACCTCTCCAAACATTTTGAAGAAACTCTTGAAAATTCATGGAGAGAGATGAAGGATTTAATCACTTTATTAAAAGTATGTTCTTGTGTTTCCCCATCTCAAATATGTGGCTCACTGGGTACTTTGAACACCTCAGTTTGGTGACTGATGGCACATCAAGAGAAGTTAAATTACACCATATGACCAGAAAAAGGATTAGTTATGTGTGTCTTAACTTAGTCACAGGGTTACTTGGCTTGGTTTAACACATTGTATCTTACAATTGCAAAGTAGTAACAGATAACTTGCAGGCCTCTGTGTATGTACATTTATGTATAAAGTGATTCTGTGTGCATAAAGCCAATGAGTGGGGTCCTCACCCAAAGGTAACATAGCCTCTGTGACAGTTTCCTTATTTAATACAGTTTGTGTGCAATACAGATTTTTTTATCTTTGTGTTATTTATTTTAGGATGTAATTAGGACCATTGTTCAGAGTGGTGGCATCAAGCATTTAGTAACCATGGCGACCAGCGAACACGTAATAATGCAAAACGAAGCTCTTGTTGCACTGGCATTAATAGCGGCATTAGAGTTAGGTGAGTATCCAGCAGTTCAATCCACCTCTTTCCTTTCCAGTCTGTGACCAAGAGAAGCCACAGAGTTGTGTGAGTTTCTTTGGCAGTGTAGAACAGCCTCCTCCTTCCACCTGCTTTTGGGTAGCACAGTAATACATGATGGTTCATGAAGACACGGGCAGGCTGCCATGTTGTACAGTATCTGCTCCATCCTTCTGATAGATTATGACATGAGTTAGAAAGGCCCTTCAATTTAACTTTCAAAAGAACATCCTTTACAGTGGAGACTATATGACCTGACCCCGTTCCTACTGGAATGATCACAGAATCACAGAATGTTCTGAGCTGGAAGGGACCCACAAGGATTGAGTCCAAACTCTTAAGTGAATGGCCCATACAAAGATTGCACCCACAACCTTGGCATTATTAGGACCATGCTCTAACCAGCTGGCCTAATGAAAATAAAGCTTTCACTTACCTAATTAGTAAGGGCTACAGAACACACAGAGATGGATAATACCTCCAAAATGTCTTCATTAAGTTCCACAGAAATAGGTGCAAGAGTTGCCATGTGAAGGCAAAGATGATTACATGGCTTTACTGGCATTTGTAGTACCTCAGCTTTCCAAACAGAAGGGTAAATGGCCAACAGAGGTTCTGTTTATCCTTGCATATTAACTAAGATAAGGAACTAAACAAACAACATTACTTATTTTTGCTCTTGATTTCATCTGTTGCCATCACGTGCATACTACAGGAATGGTCTGTTCAACTTCCAAATCACTGCCAGTACATCAGGGAATTGTTTTAAATAAGAGGAAAGATGTTCTAGTCACATGAATCATCTAACTCTCTTGTCTCCAGGCATTTAAAGGCTAAGCCACAGTTCAATGCCTAATGTTTCTTAGAAAGCTACAGAGCTAGTAACTCACACTGTGATCTTAAAAGGTTTTTCACAGCCTTTTATAAAGGACCCTGAGCTCCCTCTACCATGGAATCAAGAACTTCACAATCTGTATTTAGCAAATTCAGGCAATGGAAGTCTTGAAAACTGAAATATTGCAAGTGTTGGCCTAAATAGCTGGAAAGTCTGGTAGCTTTTCCATCAGCTCACTGTATATTTAAGACCAGATTTTGTCATTAAACTCTGTTGCTGTCCTTTCAAGCACTTAGGTAACTTCAATTTTTATAGCAAGAGCTGTGATTCCTGTCATCGTACCATCAATTATGTGCTTCAGTTTTATACCAATGAGTTATGTACCACAGCACCCCTTTCACTGCAGTGAGAGATCCATGCTTCAATAAACAGCTACACATGGAAGCATCAAAGCAAGTGGCACTTACAGACTTAAAAATTTTCACTTTATTTCAGTCACTGCTGAAAAGGATCTTGAAAACGCTCAACTTGTTCAGATTCTACACAGACTGCTCTCAGACGACAGGAGTGCCCCAGAAATAAAATACAACTCCATGGTGCTGATCTGTGCTCTTATAGGATCTGGTGAGTATTCAGGAGAGGCTGCTTCCTGAGATTTATGGATGCAAACTTAGTTCCCTTCTACAGCCTGAACATAGAGCAAATGCAAACACACTGAAACTGTTTTTCTGTTCACAATGAATGTACACATAAAAGTTCAGTTTACTATGACACCTTCTCGATAGTATTTATAGTCTCAAGGAAGAGGCTGTTAAATCAGTTTGGGATATTGACTGCAGAATCAGACTCTGGCTTCTGCAGGGTGCAGCAAGCTCAAACTTTGACTGGAAAGAAATTACAGTATCAGGTTGTCTTTGCAAATATGCAGGTAACAAGAACTTTATTTTCATCCTATTTTCACTATAATTGATGTGTTATAGTGCTTTAGGAAGGATCCTCACACTTACCTCACAAGGATCCTTCCCTCAGCAGCCTCTTGTGCTCAGCCCACCAGGCAGAACTGTTTAGGTTGCTTTGAAAGATGATCAAGATGTGCTTTAACACATCTCTCATCTCTCTGAGCTCACCTGCTGCTAAAGGTCAGGCTGTTTTCAGGGTGATGCAGCAGGCTGTGGTTTGATACTGCAACTTCCCAGCTGTGTGTGGGCAAACAAACAAACCAAAACAAACCACAAAACAAAAAGAGCAAGGTGTCATCGAGGAGGAAATTCGATTCCCAGCTGAGGTTTCAAGAAGTTGCTACATTTCTTTCGGAGCCCCTGGTGGTGCAGTGGTTAAGGACGCGGCGCTGTCACCGCCGAGGCCCGGGTTCGATTCCCGGTCAGGGCCACTCCCCGGGCAGATGGAGCTCGTTAGCCCTGTAAAGGCAATCCATCTACGTCCTGAGGACCTCGCTGCCACCGTCCAAGCTCGCTTGGCCCCTCAGGATTAAAGGGTGGGCTCAGTTCCGCGCACACTGTGTCTCACCTAAAAAATCCAATGCGCAGGCTGGAAGGTGTAAAGACCTTCCCCGGTTCTTCGTTCACGAAGACTGGCCATTACACTATTACACACATTTCTTTCATTTGGTTTTTTAAGAAGTCTGTGGAAGAAGAACTAATTTCATTCCATAAAGGTTTCAGGCATTCACACACAACTAAGATGACAACTGGAGTAAGTACAGAAAGTACTGAGTAAACTCAGAGTCTGTCTGCACATGACTTGCCAAGTGTGAAACACTTGAGGTTTTCCAGAAATGAGTTTACAACAATTCAGTTTAATTGATTAAATGTTACCATAGCTAAGCATGTGCTGTCTCTGTAAACAGAGGTGCTTTTTTTCTTAAACAGAGTTTTTGCCTACTGCAAGTGTAATTCAGGGGACCTGTACATCCACACACATGAATGCTGTATTACTGCCATTTTATAGGAACAAATACTCAGTTTTAGAGAGTATACACATAACAGTGTGCAAAGGTTGTGCTCAAAATCTGCTAATCATCCTCAGCTCCCAGTAAGCATTCATTTTAACGTTAAGACATGTAAATTTAGTTGTTACTCACAACCTCCTAGAGCCATTTCATGGTTGGGATTATCTATCCATTGTAGAGCAGAATTCTTTTGCCAAAGGTTCCCACTCAACCTCACTGTGATGTTCTTGTGTGGAAGCTACCTGCTTCCAACTAAAATATTCATCTTCGAAAATTCCCCCTGACAGCTGCGTTTTCCCTTCTTTGAGTCTTGTCACCTGCAAGACTGACAGAGTTATTTAAAGTCAAATACTGGTCTCTCTAGTCCACCAGAGAATGAACCAGTCCTATCTTAGGGGAGGTTCATTAGAATTATCTGACCTGCAGAGTTCAGTCTGGCACCACACTGTAAGCTCTGCCATGACATGAGGCTCCTTACTCAGCATCCAGAGAACAGACAGCACATTACTGCATTATGCAGCTGCGAAGTTTAGGCCCAGCACTTGACTGATCCAGTGTTCTGCCCTGCTTCCTGATGAACAGACCTGCGTAAAATCAGTGAGAACACAAGAGCAGCAACTGAGCAACCCTGGTATTAACTTTTAACCTTTCTTTTTTTTTTTTTTTAAACTATTTTAACCAAGGAGAGGAGGATCAAAGAGCCAAATGCTCTTTACATGTTATTTACATGGGAAAATACTAAAGTAAACCTCTCTTCCAGTTCTGTTGACTCTAAACTGTTTTCATCACTGTCTCCACACAGTGAGCATTTACGTTTACATGTTCTGAATTCTACTGTAAACAGACCTGTGTAGTCATTTTAAAGTAATTGACCCCAGTATAAGTTCCATAAGGAGTAGAAGCGGTTCCACTGGTTTAATTATTGGTAAGTTTAATTCTCCAGTGACTGCTGTTGTTACTTTGCTTTGTTACAGGGTATCTGACATCACACTTAACTTGATACTGCCAACAACTGTGTTCACAGGATCACAGAAGGGGTCAGGTTGGAAGGGACCACAGTGGGTCATCTGGTCCAACCTCCCTGCTCAAGCAGAGTCATCCCAGAGCACACTGAACAGGATTGTGTCCAGACTGTTCCTGAGCATCTCCAGTGAGGGAGACTCCACAATGTCTCTGGGCAGCCTGTTCCAGTGCTCGGCCCCCAGCACAGTAAAAAAGTTCTTCCTCATATTCAGGTGGAACTTCCTGTGCATCAGTTTCTGCCTATTGCATCTTGTCCTATTGCTTGGCACCATCAAGAAGTGCCTGACTCTGTCCTCTCACCATTGTCTCCTCAGATAATTATATATATATATTCAGGAGGTCCCTTCTCAGTCGCCTCTTCCCAGTTCCCTCAGCCTTTTCTCGTAAGAGAGATGCTCCCATCCCTTGATCATCTTGGTTGCCCTCTGCTGGACCTGCACCTTCTCCTCCTTGTACTGAGGAGCCCAGAGCTGGACACAGCACTCCAGATGTGGCCTCACCAGGGCTGAGTAAAGGGGCAGCATCACCTCCCTCAACCTGCTGACAATGCTGTTCCTAATGCACCCCAGGATACCACTGGCCTTCTTGCCCACCAGGGCACACAGCTGGCTCATGGACAGCTTGTTGTCCACCAGGACCCCCAGGTCCTTCTCCACAGAGTTGCTTGCCAGCAGGTCAGCCCCCAGCCTGTGCTGGTGCATGGGGTAATTCTTCCCCAGATGTAGGACCCTGCCTTTGTTGAACTTCAGACAGTGTTCAGCAGTAGATAGATATCTATCTATATGTGATTCTTGTCATCTGGAAGTTTCTCTTGCAACTGAGTGAATGGATAGAGAAAGAACAATGAGAAATGGAAGAATCATCAAAAGCAGAGCATTCGTAGCTAGCACAGTCACTTCTGTGTGCAAGTGTCTCCAGGAAGGTGGATGTTATCAGCTGCTGTAAAACAAGCAAAGCAACTGCATAAACATGTTGATATCTCAGGAAGAAGAAGAAAGTGCTTGCACAGCATAACCACCCCAGCAGCCTCACTGACATCACTCTGATGACATCACATACAGGTGCCCGGGTGCACAGCAGCATGAGAGTTCCCAGCTCTGACGGGGTGGGGGTTAAACTGTATGAAAACTGAAAATATGTGAACAAGAAAGTAGGTAGGGATTGGAACAAATGTCAAAGTCCGCTATTTAAAAAGAAAAAAAAAAAAGGTAAATAGCACAGCCACAGCATAGCTATCTGAAACAGGTTTGGTTGGGTTTTCTCCTTGGAAATTCAGGGATCAGGCCCACAGCAGCATGTGGAAAGCAAAAATATATGTAGGCATTTGTTGCTGAGTGGGATTTCACTGGAGTTGCCTGAGCAGAGCATGAAACAAAACCAACTGCTTTGAATCAAAACTGTGAGATTTTTAGAGTACAGGGCTTTGATTTTATGAGTCGTGCACAACCTCTCCTTGTTAAAATACTATGCAGTCCAGGATCAGACTCATCAGACAGCGTGTCTCAGTTTTGAGAAAAACATGAGCAGTGTATCCATATGCACAGCACTGGGCAATGCTCCATGCGTTGTGTTTGCATTAACTTCAGAGCTGAGCTGTGAATGGACAGCAAACAGTGACCAGGTGGTGACACATCCATTAAAAAAATCCATCCCCACACAACCAGTAAGAGCTGGTACACACAAACGATGCAGTGAGCCTGTCAAGGCCAAGATCTCACTTGGTCAGGCTGGTTTAAAGAATAAAGCAAAAAAATGGTTTTCAGTAAAAATGTTTGCAAAGCCTCTGTTTTAGAAGGCAGTCCAGGTGGATGTTCTTAACTGCTGTTCAGCAGTTTCATTGTTCATAATTACCTGAAATCCGTGGAGTTTGTGCATGCCCCAGGCCCTGAAGAAGCTCAATCCTCAAAAGCAATTCAAAAAAGTAAATAAGCAGATTATGTGTACACACAGAGCTGTGTGCTTATGTGTGTACAGGGCTCAGGAGAAAAGTTTGTCAGTTTTCTGTTCTTCTGCCCATCTCATATAAAGCACTGTTTCATATTTCTTTTTCCAGAGCCTCTTCAAAAGGAAGTGCAGAGCATGGCGTTTCTAGAAGTCATATCAAAACTCCGCAGCCATGAGAACAAAACTGTTGCCCAGCAGGCCTCGCTAACAGAGCAGAGACTTGCTGTAGAAAGCTGAGGAAGGTCTTGTTTCCAGTGCATCCCATCACAGATTCCACCTTTGTCCTCCGTCCTGCTGCCGCTCCTGCTGTGTTTTCCACTGTATCACTCGTGCATGCGTGTAACGTTCCCACACAAATTGATGAACTGCTGTAGGTACCCGTCCAAAAAGGTTTCTACAAATTCATAGGTGGTGTTAACATGAACCTGTCTCCACCCGTAACTGTTCTATTTGTATTCTTGTTGCTTGGGCCACATAGTAGAATGTGCATGTTGTAGTCCTATGATGATGTAGAAGTGGTACTACACAACTGACTCTTTCCTCATGCCCCTTAACTGCATAACAATGTACTACTAAATTAGGGACAATACGAGATGCAGCAAGTCCAGACTAGTGTGCTGACTATAGGATTAAGAAGTAAATCTAGCTCAAATTTTGGTGCTTTGGAGATTCAGGTTTGAATGCAATGTACTGCTGCTCATTCACTGGTCTTGCCTATTAATGTCAAACTCGTGGTACCTAGAGGTAACAAATAAAAATTTCAGTGCTCTCACTTTACCCTGTGGTTTGTCCTCTTTTGTAATCTCACGCAGAAGCTGCGACTGCACCACCGTGCATTGGCGAGGAGTTGGTTTTGTTCCTGGCTCTGGCCCGATGCAATCACTGCCTTGCAGCTGAGCAGATACAAAGGAAACTATTCCAACCACTTTCGCTGTGTGTGCTCACACAGAGGCACTGTGTGGCGTAACAATCATGCACTTGAGCAGCAGTGCATGATACAATCCTTATCCTATAAAGCCACGTGTGTACGAGTGCTCTTGGGCTTGCTTGGGATTGCTTCTTTGTTTACTAGGGGGGTTTTTTTTAGATGGAATTATAAAGGCATATCTTGCAGCAGTTTTTCAACAGAAGCCCATCGAGTGAGAAATGAAGGATGAAAGACACTTCCTTTTTTCTCCTTTCCTAGGTAAGGGAGATGGAAAATTGCCAGTTTAAGCATCGTATCTCACAGCTGCTCTTTTGTAGGTTTCTAACATGCCCGTGAGCAAATCAGCAGACACCATCTTGGCCTAACAAGGAGCAGTTGGGATAGCAGTTTCCAGCAAGCCAGCAGATGTTATTTTGGACTGTGTGATACCATTGCCTAGCTTGATAAAGCCCACCATGCACAAAGGTCATAAGATCTGTAACATTTTAAAGTGAATTCAGTATTTTCAGCGCTGAAGTGCCAGGCTCAGAAGTTTCAGGCTCCCTTTTTATCAGCAGAGGCAGCAAACCCAAAGTTCCAGCACCCATGAGATACCCATGCCAGGTAATTGAAAAAATGCAGAGGCTGCTGCAGGAGCTTTCACACTGCAGAGATTCCACATACATTTAATCATACAATCCAGTGCCAGAAACATCCAGGAAAAGCCTCTAATACCAAGCTGTACAACAACAACAGAAAAAACAAACCCACACATTCAAAAAGGCATTTGCTAGCAATAGTGCAATAAAGCCACTGACAGAGTGCAGAGCTGTTAACAGAGAGCAGGACCCCGTGACATCAGGCCCCAAACAACAGAGAACCTTTGCACTGCTGCTGAACATAACCAGCATGTTTACAGTCACAGGTCGTAGGCCCTCATAAGCCCAAGTTTTCTCAGGCACAGAAACTGACTTAAACAGATCCCAAAATATATTTGAAAGGCCAGTTATCAATGACTTGCCTGGTTCTAGAAAGAGACCATTCTTTTTGACATTGGCATAAACTGCAAGTGCTCACATGAGCTGGTTGTAGCGGACAAAGCTGTGACACTGACAAAATTCCCAGTTGCCTGGTTGTCTAACTGGAGCTGTGGTTAAACATTAGCCATATTCTCATCACCAAACCAGGGGTACCACTGTCACGGCAAGCACAAGCACAGGCCAGTGGTGATACCCTGCTTTCAGATGGTTTCCCTGGAAGGAATATCAAATGACTGTGCTAACCCTAAGAAGGAACATCTGCATAAGGGCAAAGACGGGTGTTGTCACAGTAGAAGGAGGTAATTGAGGAGACTGTATCTGGCCACACAAACACCGCACTGTCCTGAGGCATGTTGCAGCACGCAGGTCGTTTCTACGTAGCTGGTAAATCATTTACCTTCCGAGCACCTTAAAAAACAAAAATGGGATCTAGTGACGTTCCTATCACATGTATTTCACTACTCACTTGACTGGAGGCAACTGAAGTGAAACTGCTGACATTAATTCCAACTAGATGTTCACTAGATAGATCACATCTCAGCAAAGCTTGACACCTGCTGCTCAGACTGTTTTCAGGATGGCGATGCCGGACCCAAGGCCTTTTCTTCTGTCTTACTGCCACCATAAACCAAGCTAAAGCCATCCCTGTGGCCACACAACACAGGGCAGGCAGCACCTGCCTCGTGTGTTACACCTGCCTGCATCTGTATGAAGTTTGCAAGACCTAGCATCACACCAGCCAGGAAGATAATAAAACATCTCTATGTTTTTACATTTCACAGTGTCCTTATTACAAGGAGAATTTTCACTTTGGGAAAGACACAAATCCCAACAATATGGATCCTTGGATCCAGAGCACCCACTTCAATCTGGACGTAGATACATGCTTTAAATTGGTCATGGTGGTGTTCTGTGAAAAAATCTACAGTTTTTGAAACACTTTACAAAAAAAAAAAGGCTGCTTCCTCCTCTATCCAAAGAAGCGTAAGATATCATTACCCATTTTTACCTGCACAAAAAAAAAAAAAAAAAAAAAAGCCAACTCTCACTACTTCTGTTTAAAGACATGTTGCAGCACATAGACAAAATTCCCACCTCCCTTTTCAAAAGTTTAATTCAGTTGTGACGAACCCCCTTTGTGCTGCTTCCTGCAAAGCAGCAACTTATGAACACTTCAGGGTCACCAAAATGATTCTGGGCAGAGAGCAGCCAACGCAGCCCGAGGAACACCAGCGACCTGTTGGAAAGAAGCAGGGCATGTTCATTAGCCAGAGACTTCAACAGCAACTGACAGCAGGTATGGGGTCTCTTCAAGTGGGGACATGCTCTTCACATATTAGGTTATTATTAATTTAAGGGCAGCCGCTTGTGGTGTGATAATGTGTTTAGTGACTTAATTAGAATACAATATTTTATACTGTAGATGAGAAACTTGGGGATTTATTTCCCCTGCTACTTTGGACGAAGAGAAGTAGGGGGTACTTTCCTGGAGGAATTTTACATGAATGTATCCTTGTATTGTTAAGTGCTACATCAAGAGTACACATTCACAACATCATATTTCACACAGTTTTATTTATAAAATTGTAATTATCTAACAAATTGCATATAAAATGATTTACTTCAAGTAAATACAGAATACTGCACAACTATTAAAACTATTGTATTGTCCATCATAAGTGTATTAAAACATTCCTAAAAAATGCCTCTATTAAAAAACAAAAACCCAAGAACACAAGTAGCATGACCAAGACCACTTTCAATAGCTTAAAATGAATTACCAGGAAGTTGCATTAACTTCCTAAGTAGACTCCAGTTACATCCATTGAGATCAGCATGTGATACAATACCACAGTCTAATGCTAAAGATGACAAGTAATACATTATGCACCTGATCTATGCTTTTCTCCTAGACTGAAGGGAACCAATCCAAAATCAGAAAACTAAAGCTCAAGTCAAAACTCTACCGGGCATGCAGTTCTGTTATAGTGATACTTTCAATCGGTAAGTGTAGTTGGCTTTTACAATCAATTTTACAACTGATAAAAAAAAGGAACACAAGAGAATACATTCGTATAAAAAGGAATGATACACAAAGGGTAAATATTGACACCTTGCCGTACACCTTAGGATGAACCAGGAAAAGAGATTCAGCCGGAACTAATCTGGAATATATGTATCAGAAATGGGTCTGAATCACAAAACCCAAAACCCAATCTCCCCAGAGCTCAAGGTGGTATTCAGGTCCATCTCTACTACGTACACAGCGTGAACATGAACACACGTACGCACAGAACTTTTTATTAACACACTTATATTGCCAAAACACAAAAGACAGCTAGCAGTCCTGCCTGGGGCACGCTAGTAGTCACAACACTTCCTTGTATCCTGCATGTTAAGGGAGACTGAATTTTTATTTCTTCAAATGGCAAAATTTGGTAGCTAATGGATCGGGATAGTATCCTTTTGTTTGCTTTAGACAGTTTCATATGGGTATCTGAAAAAGATTCAGAAAGAAAACAAAAATGGAAGGGAGGAACTCAAACCTTCAGGAGTGCTTGACACTCTTTGAAGTCTAATTTCCTTCCTAGGTATTTGCAGAACTGCCATTTCAATGCACCCAAAAGGCACAAACAGCAAGAAAGAAAACGGAATCAAAAACTCACTTCTCTTGTTACCAACCATATTAATCAGAACCAATTTTACCAAGGGCAACTCTAAAGTAGTAAAAACACAGATTGACGTCCAGGACAGTTCTTATAGCACCATGTTTAGTCCTGCCACAAAGGGATGGCAACCTCCCATAACTGGTAGGGGGTGCTGACACCGACCCTCCACTTGACAGTCTAATGCTGTTCTGATGCCAAGCAGCAAAGGGAAAAGGCAAGGGAGGTCCTGCCACTGCCCAGAGCCCAAAGGGATGGCCAGGGCTCGACCTTTCTGAGGTGCTGTCGCCCGCCTGCCCACTGGGCAGACACGCGAGGGCAGGCGGCTGAGGTGCTCAGGCTGTACCCTGGGTGTGAGGGACAGCCTGGACCACCACATGGGACTCACCAGCAAACTCTCATGGTGGACACCTTTCCTATCCACAGTAAACACTTTCAGGGTGAAAAGCAGTCATGTGCAAGAATCATTTAATCTGCATGCTACTATTTACATTTCAAACACTATTTACACACCAGAACTACAATGAGCATCTCTCTCAAAGGGGAGAGAAGAAGGTTTTCAGGACAGAGCACACTTGAGCAAGCATCCCCACAGCTTCAAACTCTAAGGGGCACAATCAAAATGAGGGATTTTGAAACAAAGAGATCCTACTGCTACCAAAAGAGTCACACAGAGATGAATCAAACATTTGTCCATTAGGTTATTAATTAAAAAAAAAAGAAAAAAAAAATCAAACAACAGAAAGGCCTGTGAACACAGAGTTTTTAGAAAGCAGAGGAGCAAGGACTGTGATACCCTTTTGGCAGGGCTCAATGGGGTATATGGAAATGGCTTTAAAGCCAGTGCTGCTGCTGAAGCTACCAGACTCCTCATTAGCAATGCCACCATCCCACAGGAATCACACAGCAAACAGAGCTGTTTCACACTCTAAAAGGGCCATAAGCCTAAAAACAAACCTCTGAACAACTACTGCACATTAAAGAAAATTAGACTGACCTCTGACCTCACATCTACCCCACCACCATACCAGGCAGGTTAGAAATTGCCAAGGAGTCCTTGCACCTATCGTATCTTATTGCTTTAGACACTGAGCCCGAGTAGCAGCAGTTGTGCTTTAGGTGCAGCTCACCTGAACTTTTCAAAGTTTTCTGGAAGAAAGCTTGTTTGTATTTGGCAGGCTCTAACAATAATACATTGATTTCCAAGGCCTCCCCTCAAGCTATCCAAACTGGACACTTAAGCTGCTGAGCAGCTCAGCTGCTGATGGGCATTACTAGGACATCTTACCTGATCTGTAGACAAAAAAAAGTGGAATTTAAATATGCAATACAGACAGCTAATCCTGAACATTCAGTACACATCCATCAAACTGTGAACATGAGGAAAATAAGTATCTCTTGGGAGTGGGGAAAGGAGGAGGATCAACATCTGCAGCAATAAAGACAAGCTCTAGAAAAATAAGTTATTTAGTGGTTTTTGTAAGAACAGTCAGTCATTCCGGGATTCAGCAGAAGTGTTGTACATCTGTGTGTACACATCCAAGTAGTGAGAACAAGATTTGTTCACCTCAGAGCATCTACCCTCCTATCAGTCTGACACTGCCAACAGCACATCCAGCAGACTGGAACTGAGAGAACAGCGTGACAAGACAGAAGGCCAATACAGTACAACTGCAGAAATTCAAGTAGAAGAACGAAGCTGTCTTCAGAAGCCCAGAGCAGCAACAGTATTCAAGATCAGTGGCAACAAGGAATGTTTCTGTAATTAGGTTTTTTTTTTCAACCAAAGCCCTGGGTCACAATCAAGGCTCTTTGGTGGAAGGGTTACTTCCTCAACCCCACTTCCCTGATTCCTCCCTGCATCATTTTGTTTCAATGCAGCAATACCAGTGCTGATGATCTGCCTGTCCTGCCGCTATCAGGCAAAATGGTGTGCCCCTTTTGGGGAAAAACAAACACCAGTAACTCCTCAAGTTGAGGAGTGGCTAAGAAAAACATAACACTGTGGTGAGGTGGAACCAACTTTATTATGGACAGTGAATTATAATTGCTTTCAAAGGCTTTAAAAAAAATACTCTGAGTCATGGCTGGCCTTTAACAGCAGATAGCAAGGGATATGGAGGCTGCCTGATTCAGGGCCAGTCAGTGGGAGTTAACCAGAAGAGGATGAGGTAATGCTCAAAGACAGGAGGACAACGGGTCTGTCTGTCTGAGGCATCTGTGAAGCGCCGGTGTGCCTATCACCAGCCTTTAGAGGGTAAAAAAACCATGGCCAACTAAAGCACAGAAAGGCAAAATGTGCAAGGGTATGCATACTCATTTGTTTAAGAGTCCCAGGACCAGAAAGGGCCTTAACAGGTCATCAGATCAGCCTTCTATCCATCCCCCCAGAACAGAGAAGCTTTGAAAGCAATGCATTCATCTCTTCTACTCCATACACCTCATGTTTTAGGAAACTCAACTCAGAAAGATGTTAAGTTCTTACAAAGAGGTGCTGCTCACCCTTTGTCACTGTCTGACCAAAGCAGAAGCTGAGAACCCACAGCTTTCAGGACTGGCTCTGCAGATAGTGAGAAGGGTCATACAACAAGCTTAACTTATCCAAAGTGCAATAAAACTACCCAAGCCATGGTCAGGTCTGTAAGTTCACTATTGTTAGTGAAGAACAAATCAAAAACCCTAAGCTGGATGGAGCCTGATGTAAGCCTTCTTCCACTACTTGTGCTTTATTCCAAATTCTGCTCTCTTTTGCCCAATTCAAAAGAGTCTGCCTTGGCTGATCCTAATAAACACTTCTATTTTAAAACTTTCATTCCATTTTTTCAAGAAAGCTTTTTGTTGCCTTTAGAGCAAGAAAGGGAGACATCGCCATAGCAAGGATTTGTTCACTGGAGGTACGCACTTACTCTGGCAAAAACTGTTCTCTCCAACTTCCAAGAGAATGGGATATGATCTTTCCATAATCACATGCACTTACCAATAAATAAGTTTGGATTAGACTGTATTGAAACATATGCACGTATTTAAAGCACTGGAGTGTCACAGATTCTTACTCCACAGCTCATGCAAGTGAAAAGAAAAAAAGAAAGACCAAAGCCTCAGCTAGGAACAGACCAAAAAAATGAAGTTTTGCACGAGTATGTCAAAGCATTAATATCAGCAAGATCCCTAAATACCTTAGGTTACACTAAACTTCAGAGAAACAGAAGATTTTGCCATATCAGATACATATGTTTTGATTTTTTTTTAAGTTAATATATAAATCATTCTTTGAATATTCTTCTTCACTTGGACCAAACATCCACACTGCTTTCATACATTTATACAGTTATATCCCATCCTTGCCTTAAAAGACTGATGTCCAAAGGTATGGCAGCAACCAAGGGCTCTACAACCCTTGTTTGTCAAATATAAAACTCCTTTCCCTTCATACAAGGGTGGAGAAGGAAGAAAGATCTTCATAAAATTAGGCAATTCTCCCTGTGAGCTTGCTGATTCCAACCTCAAAGTACTACAGGGAGATGGTTGGAAGCTTGCGTAAAAAAAAATTTCCCTTGTTTTAAAAACAATTTCTTTTACTGTACAATAGATGCATAGAAAGTTACTTCCCGCTTCATGGGTTTATGCCTGTAGCTACGTTTAGCTGTGAAAACAAGAAGATTGCTCCTTTATGGAGTGGTGAGGAGATAGACTATCTCAGGAATATTTGGCAGCTACCAAAGAGCTCATGACATGAAGAATAAACAGCATATCCACAGACTACAACGATGCAACTCTGTCTCACTGAATACATCAATTTAAAAAAGTGTCCACTTGTTACTCAAAATCAAGAATACAGTAGAGATTCACGGCTCAACAGCTTTCAAAGTGGTGGTTTAAAAGAAAAAAAAAAAATTGTCAGTGAGCAGCAGGTTTTCAATAGCCCACTCTTCTCTCCCCCACCCCAAAGAAACACGAGTTCACTGCAATATCAGGAACTTAGACTTGAGACTACTCTGGAGAGAAGGCTTCCCTGTCACCCATGTCCATGCAGCTTGGTGTCGGAGTGACACACTGGAGGTTTCAGAGGGTTTCGGTTGTCCAGTGTCTTGTTGTGGTTACTTCAGCAGTTTTACCAGCTGGCTCTGACAGCCTCAATGTCACTTACCAAATTCTGGGCTAAGCATATCCCAAATATCTGGAAGAGACAACAGTTTATTCATTTGGAGCATAAGACAACTCTTCACAAAGTCCAACTCCTTAGGTTATACAGAACTTAGGTATGAAAACAAGAAACAGAGAGTTAGAAATCAAATTACCAGTAAATGGCAAGAAGGAAGAATATCACAAAACTCCTGTAATGCTGGTATTTTTATAGTGCCACTGGGTTTCAGGAAACTGAACAGTTCTAGTCTTGCTTCAACAAAAGCAATTCTAAAGGCTTTCTGCTGCTCATTTAAACACCATTAGAAACAGTAAGTCTGTAGGGGCTAAAAAGCTCTACCTAAGCTTTATCTAACAGAGTGTTTGTTTTGACCTACAGAGAGTTGAAAAAAATGCACCCCTATAGATAAAAATTAAATACTCCTTAACACAAAGAAAGCCTCATACATTTAGTTCCCCTCACTAAATCCAGCATATTATATTTCTAAGGGTACCTGACACCATATTTCCAGTTCTCATATACAGTTCCCCCCTCATATATTAACATCTTAACGTTATTCCTCTGTGTGACATTACAGGGAGCGTGATGTTTACCTGCAGCAATGCTATCCCAATGAATATACCAGCAACTATGGTAAGGTTGTCCTGCAACCATTTCTCAAACTGAGGAACACAGCCTTTAGTGTAGATAACAGTCTGCTGATCAACTTCCTGCCAAGGAGAAAGAAAACAGAGATAATTACATTCAACCGTCCCATCAATAGAATAATCTGCTCTTGCAACAGGGATTCAGATCCTTAACATACCACATTAAGAAAAAAAAGAAGAAGCTTACTGGTTTTTGCCTTGCATCGTAGCCACACTGAGTATTAATAACATCTTCCTAGAGAGGGGAAAGAGAGACACAGAGAGAGAGAGAGAATTAGTGGAATGTCTCCCAAACACCCTCTCCCAGCTCCCTGGAGTTGGTGCTGTATGTAAATAAGACAATCACCATAACTTTGATTAGCATATTGCTTTAAAACAAAGCCTTCCTTTTCCTCTCAGTGCAATTAATTATTTGCAACAAACAAAAGCACATGGTCAAAAAACATTTTCATCATTTAGTCAGCAAGCTGGGAAAACCAGCCCTCCACCTGGGTGAACTCCATGTTCCAGATACAAGCATTCAAAAGTCAAAACAAAGGGAACAGGGAACATCTATTTTAAGTGGAAGAACCTTCTGCTGTAAAGGTTTTGTCTATACTAAAAATATATATGCCAAGAATACTGTTAATATTTTCAGGATTCAGTCTGTGCAGAATGAAGAGGTGACAAGGGGCAGTTCTGTTGCAGAAGCTGCAAGTTCTTTCTGGGAATGTCCCTAGAAATATATAAAGTATCTAGTTCCTCTCCAAAAACCAGAAAGAAAAAAGAACAGATGGGATAACGTGTTCTTACTGCCTGTTCATTCTTACAGGAGTTTGATACCAATGGGAAAGGAGGGGGTTTTTTTCATACTTCCTTTCCTTCAGTACTCCCAAAGCACAGGTAATAAAACTCTGGAAGACTTTCCCTAGTGAACAAGTGCTATCCACTGACAGCTGAAGATGCATTTTTACTTTGTACGCAATTATTTCATGGCAGTAAAATGAAGCAAGTGTCATCCACAAAGGGAGCAGAATATTCAGTTACTGCCTTATCGTACAATAACAATGAGCAGAAGAAGGAACTACTCAAAAAAGTGAGAAAATCAGCCAATCTTAGCTAGGTGTACTAAACACCACAATGCAATCAAATTGTGGAAAGTGACAAAGGCAGGCAGTGGAGAAATGGATTTTAAAAAGCAGCCATATGGAAAAAATTATCTCCTATTAGCACTAAAGCTCCTCTGTTTCCTCACTTTGCAGGAAGTACAACACCAGGTTGCATTCTGTCAATTGCCCAAACTGGATTCCCTTAATGGACCTTTAAGATTTGAACCACTTGTATCTTTCAATGAGACGAATGCTTCTGTTCCAGGATCAAAGTGCCAAGATCTTCAAGGCTGTAAAAGTACCTAAGATTCTGACAGAGGGATTTTAAGCTTTCTTCCTTGTAACTGAATGCTTCATCATTAATGCCTTCGGCCTTTAGCCTTGGAATTCATTAACTGAAGGAAAGTATGAAGAATGCAATGGAAATAAACAAACTTGACTACATTTGTCTATACAAGAACCTGCTAAACTATAGCAAAGTGAACTACAGGAGTCAAAATTTGTTTTAAGATACTTATTTTAGTCTAACTTAAACTTACCACTTCCTGATTCAAGCTAAACTAGAAGCGAGTTCTGTTCAATAACGCATCCACATAACTCTTTGCATCAGTCCAACACTGAATACTAATTCCAAAAGGGACAAATTTGCTTTTCCACAGAATAAACCTCCATTTAATCACTGCAACTGAACCAGTCACAGCTTGTTTACAATTATATCCATCATATACATGACTTCTAATATTTTAAGTCTTTATTTTAAAGGCAGTTAAGAGTGTTGCTTCCTTACAATGAATGAGAATAATCTTTAAATTTCTGGTTGCTGCATCACACTCTAAGAAACTGCATAGCCACTTACACAACAAATATATAGAGAGAACTTTAGGATGGATTATGTATTTATAGGATTACCTTGTACTGCTGTCACTGGTTTGGTTTTATAACAACTATATCTTTAAAACTGGGTTGTGATGACCTCTCTGTGTGGATAGGTGGGCAGACAGGCAAACAGTACAGGGAATCCAAAGCATAATGTAATGCTTGAGCCTAATCCACGTTTTGTTTTAGTATCCCATTGAAACATTTTCAGCTATGTTTGTGAGAAACATTCAAATTACTGCGAAGACACATTCACTGCAGAGGAACCAGAACCAACTTGTGCAAGTGGCAGTGCCTTATCAGGAGAGGGGGAGTGCAGCAGCAGTGACTGGATGCCGGGAGCAGAGACTGCATTGCATTAGCAAGGCAGGAAGCACCTGAGGTGCCTGCTGGCAACTTGCCTAACTTCAGTCAGTGCTAGACTCATACATTCAAGGAACTCTTAAGTCATTCCAGGTGGAGAAAAAGCCACAGCTGAATTGCTTGATAATGCATACACTCAAAGCCAGCTTCTTTCGAGCTATATGAAAGCCAAATGTACACACCGTTAGGCACATAACAGTCTCCATGTACACACCCATCCCTGTTCCAAGCCTTTCACTGTCAGTGAATGCTTCCTTACACTTTCGTCCTCATTCTTGATCATGTCCACACTAGCAATGAATGGCTCCAAGATTTTGTGCTTGATCCAGAACTATAACTATTTTAAAAGACAAGAAAATTTACAAAAAAGCTGCTCCCTCAAACAATTTCTGACTTCTCAAGTCTGATTTCAGGTGACTGAAAGACAGGCAGTAATATTACAGGGGAAAAAAAGAGGATGTGAAGATGTCTATACCCGACTCCAGATACTAATGCAAACATGTCAATTCTTCAGGGTACAGACCGACATTCATTACTGTACCTGGAACAAACTGGGTCAAACTGGCTGCAGCCTCAGGACACTGCATTAAATAATGAATAATATCTCCTTCAGTGTCTGATCTTAAGAGTTGCTGTTCTGATGATTTTCAATTGAAAGCTCGTATCCTTCAACTCATTAAGAGCTTCTGCTTTTTATACTTGCTAAAATTAACATTTACATTCAGCCAAGCCCATGGTTCTCTCATTCTAATGAAAAGCAACAGAAAACAAACAATGAAGACTTAAGTTAGCTTAGGACTTTTGCTGTCTGCAGAAAAGTTAGTGGTAAGCTGAGCTGCAAGAACAAAAAGAATACGGGTTGTTGAGAAGGCAATGATTATGCATGATTTCCAGACAAAAAAAAATAATTAAAAAATCTTGAAGAGTGTATTACAATTGGAACAGCAGACCAATCCTACCCTCTTGACTGTCACTTACAGCAGGGTCTTTAGTACAGCAAGAGAATGGCACACCACAGCGCTCTCGACTTGCGTTGGAATCTGTGCAGTTGAAGTAAATATTAAGGTTCCAGTCATCAGCTCCAAAAGCCCCACAGCACTGCCACTAGAACAAAGAAAGGAGAGCTTCTTAACTTTCAGAACAAAAATCTCAGCATTAGTAACAAGCATCACTGCTGCCAGTTTCCCTCTGGCTTTCAAAACAAAATTTGACACTCCCACCGGCTTCTTTTGTTTGGTTGTTTTTTGAGGAGTTTTTTTTTTGTTGTTGTTTCTTTAAAGAGCATTCCAAACCTGTAAGTTGTTCTAAAGTTATCATGTGACTAAAGTTATGCTCACACCCTGCTATGCTGCTCCCTGGAGAGAAACCAGTGGAGTGAGCTGAAAAGCCCAAACAATACCATAGAATTGCACGAGCCTACAACCTCAGGCTCGAGGGACAGTAGAGCCAAGAGTGTGACATTCTGTCTAGCCTAATGTGCCCAGGATTCTCAACAAAACTAATCAGCTCTGAGGGCTACACCAGTACAGCTATTCCTTTAGCCATTTTGGGGGGAATTTTGCCTATCTGCACCTCAGATTGTATGAACACACTGTTTCCTGAGCATCACACACTTCACAAATAACATCTTTACTGAATCCTTCAAAGAGTACATTTGCCAAAAGGCAGGCTTAGTCTCTGGCAAAACATGCCGAACACACAAAGAACTGGTGTGCTTTGCTGAACTACGAAGAATGGACTGGAGATCAGTGGAGCACTGATGGTTTACAGCATTTAAGAAGCTAGCCCAACGAACCCATCTATGTCAACTTAAAGTTTTAAAATGTAAAACCCCACAAACAAACCACATCTTTAAAAGCATTGGAATAGCAATTCTCTCTTTCTAGATGCTGCACAGTTCTCTTTGCAATACCTCAACATGTTGCCTTCAAGTACTATCTTTACTGGCTGAAAAAGTAGCTCGATCTCCAGACTTGTGATGACCCTGACTTATCTGCTAAGAGTGCTAATCCAATAAGGAGAGAAAGCTTCATGTAGTGACTGCAGAGTTGGACTGCAGACTTTTGGTCACATACAAATGGACCACTGCTTTCAGATGCAGTGACCTCTGACCTTCTCCCAACTGGACAAAATTTCAATCAGCGCAAGTATCCACATCCTGTTACTTGCTGTTTTTCCCCTAGGCACATAGAAGCAAATCAAATGTTGAAACTATCTTAATTGCAGAATGCATAAAAATTAGTAAACATGAATTCAACCAACACTTAACCATCTTAGCCACACAGGGCCAAATTCAAAGAAGAGTTCATCAACACAGGCCAGAACCAAGTTCTGGACCAAGAAGGTACTGACAGAATAACGTGTGTGCAAAAGCCAGTGCAATTCTCCTTTACACACACTGTTAAGTTACAGAGCTTAACCCTCACAAGCAGGTGTATCTCTGGCTTCACCCCTCCCTCCTAAGTGCAGATGTAGTGTCTTAGAGACTTTGAGAACAAGAATCACTTAGAGAATTTAGAGTCATAATAACTCTATGAGTGGCCCAATTCCACTAAGTCTACTTCAGAAGAAATAACATTGTAGTATCATTTGGACCAACCAAATATCTCTGCCACTCTGCAGTGTGGCGTAGCAACTCTAATGTTGCTAAAACTACACCAACGTTCATCTTACGACCAAATTAAACTTAGAAAAGGAATAATTTTTTTAACAGGTGTGATAGCTCCCACAACAAAATTTGTCAACTTAATGCATTTGCAGCACTAAGTCTTCCAGCATAAGTCACCCCTACTCTCCACCTTGTTTTACTAGGTCATATGTCAACAAATAAACCACTATTCACAGGTGCTGTGCATTTGTAAAAGTTCTGTAAAGACAAATATACATATATATATATACATTCACAAGTATTATATGCTAGAATATTTCTTTAAA
This sequence comes from Empidonax traillii, assembly GCF_003031625.1. NCBI lineage: Eukaryota > Metazoa > Chordata > Aves > Passeriformes > Tyrannidae > Empidonax > Empidonax traillii. Next base: position 95,911 of record NW_020956017.1, read on the forward strand.
GTAAGCTTTACAAAAAATAAACGTAGTCCAACTTACATATTCCTGTGTAAAGTCTATGAGGTTTTGCAAATCAATGTCATCTCGGTATGCTCTGATGTTGTTGTTTATAAAGAAATACAGCTGGTCCTTTATCCAGTCTTTGAAAACAAATGCTAGAACACCAGCAGTCAGCTCCAAGAAGAAAATAATTCCAAGAAATACAGAAAACTATGAAGAAAATAAAAAAAAGGTTAAAATTGTTTTCCTTTATGACCAAAAACTTTTTTGAGGCTCATAATTGTATCCAGTAATAAGGCTTTATTTGTTTCAATGCCAGTTCAAGCCATTCTAGCACATAGGAAAGTTTAAATTAAAAATACACCATTTCTTATTAGGGCTGTAGTACAGAAATCTTAATTCTAGTCTAACAAATAATAGAAATGCCAACAAATTCAAACTTTGGACATTTCACTAGGATTTTCAAAGAAATTCAAAAGAATTTGCTGTAAGTTTCAAGAAAATGGCTAGTCATCACATATTAGGCCCTTGAAAACCCATCTTAAATTTCTACATAGGCACTTAATATTTTCAAAGGCATGAGCAACAAATAGTGCCAGTAAAATGCTTTCTACATAACTACTTCTTTAGCTACTCTCACTGGCAAAGCTTTGCCTAAGCAGACAAAGCAAAAATTGGTAACAGCAGAACTTAATTAATGACTAAGTCAGAGCAGAATGTCTATGAAATGACTCATATCCACATTAAAACCAAATGAGGCTGCTATGATTAATGCAAATGCAATGGATGCCAAAGGCATTACTAATGATCTGCCACTTTCTCTAAGCATTTCCACTCAGTCTACACTGTTTCAGAACACACAGGGGGGTCCTGGTATACTGGAAGTCCATCCCTTTTGCAACTGCGCCTTTGAGTTTCATTTTAATATGTTCTCTGTGTGTGTTCAGATGCATTTTTAATTTCTCCTGCAGCTGCTGTATGGGGAGCTATTTCTGGTACAGCAGATGGGTTCATTTTAGGCAAGCTAAGAGAAGCAAGGAAGATGAGAAAAAAAAAAAGTGTTACAAGCTGCTTTATAAATGCCTCAAGAACTGTAACTCTCAATTGCCTCCTCCCCATATACAACATGTCTGTGGGAGCCAAATGTGTCACTTGGAGGCAGTTATTTCCCTGAAAGCATTTTCATGTACATATTAACTGTTAATGGTTATGGAGACAGAACTATTACCCAGGCTGTGCCAACCTCTGGAAGTGGGAGTGGTGGAGGAAAGAATCTTACATTTTTATTATAAATCTTCAACTTATCTAAAATGGAACTGTCATCCTCATCTTCAAAGCTCACAGGAGGAAGGCTTTCAAAAAACAGAACCAAGCTACTTAGATAAAGGAGTTCTGCACACTGAGGTATGTTTGCATATCAGCAACTCCTTTCCTAACCAAGTCACGTTTTCTTTACACATACTGTGGGCACATTCTCCTCCCATCTTCCTTCTCAGGCCCCAGCACTGAAAGTAACCAATGAAGCCTTTCCAAATCAGCTGAACAGCACAGACTGAGGATATCAGCAAGCAATCCCTCCCAAAAGCCCTATCTCCTCTGTACCATGGGGGGCACTTGCATAGCAGAAGCCGCATGGGTCACATTCAGGGGTGTATCTACGTCCCTCATATTTCATAGGCAGCTTATGATGGCCTCCAAGTTGAATACACAGATTCTCAGCAGAAATTTCTCTCTTTTTGTGACAGGGAAGCAAAATATTAGGCTATATCCATATGAAAAGCAGTAATTCCATATTATGATTCTTACCACCAACAATTTTGAACCTTAAGACAACACAACCAGTAAGCACTAGAGACTGAAGAGCTGTGAAGTGCTTTTGTGGTACTCTCACCCAGGATAACACCTTCCTCCCCAAAATACATTTTAAAAGCTTTACACAGTTAAGCAGAACAGATAACATGACATGCTGCTGCAAAGGCTACTTACAAATTTGAGGAGAAAAGTATTTTCTCGTAAAGCTCCAATGCATCCTGCAAATCCCAATATGAACATTACTCCTCCTACCACTAGGAAGAGCCAAACAGGATCAAAGCCTCCTAGGTCGGTGATGGAGGAGATATTGGACAGCACTCCCTGGGAAAGAGACAATGCCAAGGGATAGTAAGCAAGTTTAGCTTTCAGTTGTACAAATTCTGCCTGCATTTTTCTTTTTGAAAAGGTAGAAGGTCACAGCAAAATAAATGTTCTGAATTACAGCAAGAAAACACAATTAAGAAAATATTTGCATTCCAAAAGAGATAAAAAGTGCAATTACGTACAATGTTTCTAAATCAACATGTGAATGAACAATAAAACGTGCTTCTAGAGCCTTCTGTGAGAAACCCCTAGAGCATTTTCTGCTTCTGTAGCTATAAGGAGTTGTCTTCCAGAAAGTCAGAATAGATATCTGAACAAAACTTATTACCCATGCTGAGGTGTGTTCTACGTATCATATACACCATTTATACAGTTACACACGCTACGACAGAAAAAGCAGTCAATAGCAATAAAATCACCTTGAACTTAGCATTTATGCTCAGTATTTACCACAATCATCAGGAATTAGAAGTGATGTCCTAGGTTGCAGCATCTTGCAACAAAAAAATTTTACACCCAATTTTGACAAACTTCATACTTGGCCAATTCAGATTCAGGCACCTCCACTGCCAAAACCTCATTCTAGAAGTAAAGTGGCTAATGACTAATTAGTTAACAGGAAAAATTTGAAAATAATGTAAAGTCTCTTAGTGGGACATAAGACAGTCTAAGGACTTGTCTTGGGATATGGTTTACACTAACCTAGGTTAGACCTATCATATGTTAAATCACATATGCTGTGTTTTAGATATGACAGTCAGCACAGTCTGCTTGTAATGCCATTTTCGCCTTAGAAGCAAAGCTTGGGTTGTGATGCCAGTAATCCCTTGGCTGATGCTGAACAGATGGGTCATATCAAGAAGCAAGTACAAAGTCTCCCTTATTCCAGTGTGTTTGCACAGGAACAGTTTCAGTTTCCTAAAGCCTTTTGGCAGAAGAAAAACGCTGAAGTGTTACTATTTCTTCACTCCCCTCCCTGGTGCTGTAGGTCAATGCAAAGCACACTGCTGCATTTCCTCAAAGAAGCTTGAACCCAGGCTGAGCACTTGGGACTACTGCTTCCTACTAACTCCTGATTATTTCTGTGGCTTGAAAAGCAGCAATATAGACCCTTACACCTACAGCTCCTTATTTGCAGAATTATTGGCTCCTTCATCCTTTTCCTTTTTCCTGTTCGTATCCCCTTTGTTTCTTTGAAACAGTCCCAAACCAGCAATAATTTAGAAGGAAATTATTATAACCTCATTTCCAGAAGTTGATATTAACATTTTTAATAGATGACTGTTCACAACTGTGGCTTTAGAACTGTGATTATTTTATATATATAAATCAATTTTGGGCCACTCAAAACATATCAATTGTCATGCTACCAATATTTCTAACACATTACTTCACGTAGTCTGCAACCACTTTCACAGAGCTTCCCAAGCAAAACTGACATTGAGCAAGTAGTAAACGAGTACAGTACTCAAAGCTTTTTAATTCTGCAGACAAGGACAGACTAGATAAAATGTACACGTGAATTTCTCCAATGCACACACCAAGGAGCCTTAGAACAGGCCAGTAGGCTAAAAGCAAAAGAAAAACCTGAGTACAACTCAGTCCTAAAGTACGAACGAGAATCCAACAGCATGAATGACATTCTCAAAGCGGATTCTTCTCCCTCCTACTACAGAAGACTATTGCCTGACAGAGGGGGATGAAAAAAAATTGAAAAGAAAAAAAAAATCACATTCTTCACTTTCCTCCTACATTACATACTGTACTAGCCTTACTGTCATTCATTAAAAACACAAAAATAGATGTAAGGAATGACATAACTCAAAGCCAGGACTGCTATCAAAGCAAACCAGGCGGCCCATCCCCTCTTCTGGGACCATCTCAGTGAAGAGATGGTACACATCAGGATGAAAAGAATACTTACCTGCCATTAACACTTATATCAACTTGTGCAAAAGTTTCCCACTACTTTCGCTTCGCTACACTTGTCATAGAAAAGAAATCCAAGACCACTTTTTGGCTAACAAGCAATATAAACAGTATAATCCAATAACACACAAACCTTTGAAAAAATCTGGGCCTTTGGCTATGGCCATACACAAGATAGGAAGCATGAGCTCTGCCTCAAGGGAAAAAAAATCCTACTGAAATGATGTCTTCACAAAGTTTTAAAGTCCTTTCTTCTGTGCCTATATAGTTACCACAACACGAGAATAAATTCTACCTTAAAGTAAGCACTACTAGTCTTTTCTTTTAATATTAGCTGATTTGAAGTTGATGGACCATAGAACAGTAGAGTGTAAAAACAATCCCTGGAGAAAGGATGTGGCCTTTGTACTGTTTGTATTAACTTAAAAAAAATCCAAGATGAATGAACAACCATTTCAGTCTCTCTTTGTATGACACTTCTTCTTTCTTTAAAAACACACAAAACAAAACTAAATAAATCAACAAAAAAAACCAAAGAAAATTAGTATGCTAAATCAACCTCTTTCCATATGAAAGTAGTAAAATTCAAATGAAAAGAAATCCAGTTGAAATTCAGCTCACATTTGTGGACAATACTCTTAGAGAAGCTAGTCATAATATAAAGAAGTGTAGCAAGAAACACACCACTTTGCATTTTGCCACACTGCCATGAAAGTCGATGGCAATAAAATTTATTGAACCAGTTTTATACTGTTTTTCTGATCATGCCCTTCCCCTTTACTTTACTTGATTTTCTAGCACAGCCGGGCTCTTAGGACCATGGCATGCCACATGTTGGCTGGCCACCTGGCACAAGTCACTTATCCCATCTCTTCCAGGTTCCAGCTCCTCAGGGTAGCTAGGATCTGACATGCACTGAAACAAAACAACACAAGCTTTATCTGCCATTATTTGCTGTCCTTAGAAAGTATCTTATGTGCATCTGTTGCTAATGCACACACGGCTATCATAAGCCTAGCTTGGATAAATCCCAAATCATACATCCTGACAATGCAAAGCACATACTGTGTAATTCTCATTTGTACTGCATATGAACCCCAAGTTATCAGTATTCTGGAGGGACATCTCAGGATATACAATCTTCAGAGAGGCTTTGGCGATAAAACAATAGCCAGCAGCGGGAATGAGAAACACAGACAGTGCTCTGTGGTTACAGCTAGAGATGCACAGGGGTAGTCTGATAGAAGATTGCTGCCTACTGCTTGAAAAACAGTTTTCCAGTCTTGTTTTCTGGACACTGACAGATAAGCTCTCTGAAGATACAGTAGTGCAATACCCTGAAGAAAAGCATAGTTTGCTTCAAGCAGCAGGGCAACGACTGGGGAATATTATCTTGCTTTATACTGTTAAGAAGAACTAAACGCACAGTCCCTCTAGGCACATACTCTTCCTCTCCACCACAGGTTTCTATAACGCCTAATGTACCAACTACCGCAGTATTCCGTTTGTTTGGCTGCAGTGGCTACTGCGAGGGAAAGTTGGACAGAGATGTAAAAACAGCTGGTAGTGACCAATTCTGTCTTCATCCCATCTTTAGCCAAAAGCAGAAGGGAATATTTCCAGAGGTGCTTGAGCAGAAGATCAAGAATCTCATATTCTAACATTGCATCCTCCAGTGATCTGCTCTGAATCCTCAGGCTGAGCAGTCAGTCAGGAATATGGTGACTGTCCAGTTCTCACTTGCATCAATGCAAGATCTAAACAAATCAACCAAATAGTTTAGCATCAGGCTTTCTACAAATGCAAGATATTTTTTCCTCAGCAATGCTACTGCAGTTGCCCACTTCAGCCTTTACTGTTAAATACTTGCAGGTATTCTGATACCTTAACTTCTAAAAGGTGGAACTATTTTTTTTCCTCTAAACAGACATTCTCATTTTGGAAGCATGGTTATTTTTGAGGTACATGCACATCACTTTCTTAGTAGTTTAGGCACGTGTGTAATCTGTATTTGGCAGGAAACACTTTGTTTGTAAAAAGCTACATACTCTTCTCCCTATGGTATGAACTTAGAGCTCTGCTGTAGTCCCACAAGGAGAGCTAGTAGGACATGTTCCCTGGCTAATCTCCAGATCATCTGTTTGCTCTGCTCCTCCACCCTATGTGCTGTATATAACAGTGCATGAGTTGTTAATTAATCTTTTAATCCAACACAAGTCAAAATTTGTTTGGGGTAGTGAAACAACAAAAGCATCATCCATAAGTGAACTAAAATACGTAACAGTGAAGTTATGAAAAAGGTTCCTTTATTTGTGAAATGTATTTCACTTCAACCACTAGGATGCAATGATGCATGGATGGAACAGGAAGGACTGACCTCATATTTCTACCCCACCCCAAATTCAGCAGAGAAGGTCCTGCTCTTTTCTCCAACAAAAGGCACCTTCTACCACACAAAGAAATATGAGACAATCAAGCCAAGGCCTAACAGAAGCTCCTGCAGAACTGGAATCTTCTTCTTACGGTATGTGAGCACAGGCAGAAAAAGTCTGAGAAATTCCTGACAGGTCCTCTGTTGTCATGCCATGTTTTCCCCATGGCCAGAGCCCTCCGCACTAAAAGTAGGATCTCATGTATTGCTCAAGGCAAAGGAAAACTGCTGGTCTTGAACACAGGAACTAAAGAACGCCCTTCCTGATATTATAGCTGGGCAATTGTCTACCCTTATCCCATCAGTAAAGAAAAAGAAAGCAACAGTCACATGCAAAAGCAATAAGGGTGTATACCTCACCCCGTCTCCATTTTGTACTCTTTAAGATCATCAGAACAACTTGTACTACTTTCCAGAGTAAAGCTTCTGCCTTTGGTGCACATCTACTTTAATATATCACATTCAGCAGTTCATTTGAAGTGATCACACACCAGCTATGCTTCAGTTCACACCAGTCCCAGAGCACACAGACAAGATTACTTACAAATGAAGATGTGCCCCTGGAACATAACTCTTGCTCCAACCACTAGCAGGCATTCAAGTTCATGAGATCACCCTAGAACTAAGCTGAAGAGAACTCAAAACCTTTCAAAACCTGCAGAGTTTGCAAGCTGGAACTTCAACACCATTTCCTGTCCTACTGGTCCACACCGCCTGCATTTAGCAGGCACAGCCTCTGCACTCTGAACCCAAAGCCAGACAGTCACCTTGGCTGGAGCAGTGCCTCAGTGTTGTCACACCTATACAATCTGATGCAATCCTGGGTTCCTAAGGAGGCCAAAGAGAAGGGAGTCACAAGTGCACTAACAAACTAGTGAGATTTCCAGATCCTCTGCTGTTGTGAACAGCTGCTGATTTAGCAGGCCCAGTACCACACTGCAGGGCAAGAGAACAGCATCAACTGAAACACCAGGCAGCAGCAATTTTGAAAAGCTGACCCTGTAATGAAAATTCAAGGCATGCTGAGTCAGAGACACCTTAGGAGAAGTGTCATCCTGGGGAACAAATGGGTAATACACTGTGAGAATATATGGAATTTGTCCCACAGGAATGCGTGTAAAAGAACAGGACTCAACACAACAGTAGGATGGGAGAAATCAGCTACTTTTTACTTTCCATTTCCTCCAAGATTGGGGAAAAAAAACCTCCTCTGATGCAGAATTCCATTCCTGGAAGGACAAACCAAAAAGTCCAGAAGATCAAAAAAAGATTAACTGACACAGGATCTTTTGAAACATTTCTTCTTTGCAAACAGAGGTTTAGCATTTTCACAGGCTTGTCTGTGGGACTAAGAACCACTGGCAAATAGGAACACGTGGGGGTGATGGTAAATAAGAGTATTTCTAAATGCACGATTTTAAAATGGAAAAATGTCTCTCTGCTTTGTTAGTTATAAAATCCATGCAGTTTCCCCATGCTGCGCATCTGAATGAGAATGGGGAATGGAACAATAGTCATTGAAACATGCCAAATTAATTCTACTTCAGAATTTTGTCTCTGCAAGCAAGAAACTAGCTGGGGGATGTTTACAAATCTTATTTCCTTGATTTTTGTTGGTTTTGCATATCCCACAGTAAACAGTAAAAGCAGCATTGTCTAATAAATGAGAACGACTAGTTTCGTTTCTTGCTCTGACAAAGAGGAGTTCAATAGGTGAGTAACTGGCATAAACACATTACAAGATACAAATTTTTTGATTTTTCAGGATTCAGGGCTATAAAGTGTTGGAACACTAGTAAACTGTTTAGGATCCTGTTTAGATTACTCATCTTTATGTACTGAAATTTAAACAAAATGTAAGAGTGAATATTAGTATCACTCACTCTCTTACCCAGTCATGTAAAATCCACACACAGTCCTGACTTAGAGGCAAGATATATGCTTTAGGTATCCTTCAGCCCATAAAGAACCACAGGATATGTCTGCAGTTTCCTTGTTGGCAATAGTTTTTAGAAGAACTGTGTGATAGACATGTATGCATAACAATTATGGAGTGAGTAGAGCATCGCTCCTTCTTGATGTCTGCCACTCACTGGGACAGTAAGAGAAGTGAGAATTTTTTCCTGAAAAGAACTGTGGTTTTCACTTCAGGGCAAGGAGAGACAGACTTGGTCTGACAAATTGTGACTGTTTCTATGTAGAGAGTTTGGTCTGTCCCAGAACACCAAAGCAGGCCTAAATCACCTTATATTAACAAGTAATAGTCTATCTTAAAACTTGAAATCCAGATCTAGAGCTCCTGCTCACTAAGAACACTATGCTGGCACACTGAGGTACCATACTGGTACTCCAAACTGCACACTTGTTCTGAGCTGGAGTGTCTACCAGTTATGCTGATTTAACAGGGAAAGCCTAGAAACCAAACTTATGCACATAATCAATTTCTTCCACTTCTCCCTCTTCATTTTAGTAAACTTAATACACAAACTAAGTTAAATCAACAAAATTTGCAAGGATCTGCAGATTTTTTTCCCTACTTTAGTATCTCTACTTTTGTTACCTCCTAAGGAGTTTACCCCAAAACCACAGTTCTTTCCTTCTAAAAAGTCTGTCCCCACGGACAGAAGACATAACAGCAATTCATCATTAGGCTCACTACTCTTGAATATAAATCTCCTGCAGGTAGCCAGGAAACTTATTTTCCAAAGCACCTACTGGCATCATACCATGAACAACCTTAGAGATCTCAAAATCTAACACATACAACAAAGGAGGGAAATAGACATTTTGTACAAGTCTAGTTTATTTTCAAAGAGTCAACAGAAGGCATGACTTGAAGTGGTTAAAAAAAGACAGTGAAACATAAATGTTTTCCCCTGCTGCTGAGCAAAGGTAGTTTAAGTTGCTGGGGCTTAGTATAGATTCTTTTTATGTTAACAGTGTTCATGTCACTGTTGCAGGGAGAAGGGTGGAAATTAGCTGCCATGGATGAACTATTTTATGGTACAAGCCCAAGTCTAGCATGCCTGAAAACACTGTGAGACTGTGAGCTATACAGTACAACCATGTATAGATCACTTTATTCGTCCTCCGAGTTTATTGCCCCCACCCACCCCAGCTTTCAGGTTCATGACTCAGAATGCTAATTGCCCAGTTTTTGTTTAGGGCTGGCTGACTGGCTGTCAAGCCAATTCTATTGCCTATTTGACAAATGAGCTCTTTTGCCTCCCTGCAAAGGCTGTAAGGAAGGTCACGAGACTGTATATTGTGCTTTTCTTCTTTACAAGAAAGTTTAAAGGGGAGAATTCAAGCCAACTGAGAAAAAAAAAAAAAAAAAAAAAGAAAAACTAGCCACCAAGTTCACAAATCTACCACAAACTAGTTTTAGCCAGCAGCAAATGGAAATCTTGTAAAGTGTGGATTATTTCTTTTTGTCTTGCAGTTTTAATGTGGCCTAGAACACTATCTTTTTACCTTAAAAAGATTCTGTGAAGTAGCAAAAGTATACACAAATTTATGACCGGACTGTAAAACTACACAGCTGGATATAGAGTCATACAATTCAAAACAGAAGTAAATCAAAATCCTCCCCACCACCAAATGAAGTAGGAGTCCTTCTGAAGACCCACTGCTGCAAAAAAAAAAAAATTACAAATTTACGTTTATACATTACACAATAACAGCATCAAGTTCAGCTTTGACAAAGAGTTAGTTCATTGGGCAGCAGCAAGTCTTCGCAGAAGGCTGAGGTCATCTGGTCACCCAGATCTGGCTGCCTCAGACCATGTCCTGACTCTTTTTGAAAAACCTCCAAAGAGGGAGACTCCAAATCATCTCTGGGCAAACTGTGTCAGCGCTCGGTCCCCCTCACAGTAAAAAAATAAGTGTTCCCTGATGCTCAGAGAGAGCACCTGCTGTGTTTCAGTTTGTGCCCATTGTCCCTGTCACTGGGCACCAATGAAAACAGCCTGGTTTCATCCTCTTCCTTCAGGTATTTACAGACATTAGGATTCCCCTGAGCCTATCCTTCTCTGACTCTTAGTCTTTTCTTGTAGAAGAGATGCTCCAGTCCCTTAATCATCCAGACAGCCCTTTGCTGGACTCTCCCATATGTCAACATCCCTCTTGTACCAGAGAGCCTAGAACTGGCCCAGGTGTGGCCGCACCAGCGCTGAGTAGAGGGGGAGAATTCCCTCCCTCAACTTGCAGCACTCTAGTACAGCCCAGGACATCATTAGCCTTCTTTGTCACAAGGACACAGCGCTGGCTCACGTTCAATTTTGTGAACACTAGGACCCCCGTGTCCTTCTCTTACAACAGCCCACAATGCCTAAGCAATATCCAGTCCAGGCTTACGCAAGAATCAGTCTAACTAGAGAAGTGATTTTCAGTTAAGATACAGATCTCTCAAACCTTGGGCGTCACCTACTTGGCTTTCATCTCTAAATCCTCATCTGCAGTAAGAACAACTCTGTCTGGGATCTAACTCATCTGCCCCCCACTGAGTTACATAGGGCCTATGAGTATCTGGAACTTAATCCTGCTGACTGCAGCTTTTGGCCAGTGCCTGCCCCCTGGAGAGCTGAGTGAAATAAAGGACTCAAATTAGCTTGACACAAGTCCATTTTTCCATACCTCTTGCTACAAAACTGTAGCAAGAACTCAAATCCGTCTGTGGTCAGGAGCTCTGTGGTTCAGCTACACCTATATGGCATTTTGTTTGTTACAACCGTGAACTGAAACAGTCCACACTAAGCACTGTAGGACACAACAGCTAAAAAAGCTGGGAAAAGATGCTCATTTTCAAGGAAAAACCTGTGCTTTAAACCAATAAAGAGTATTTTATTTATTAATTTCTAAAGGAAAACCTACTGCATATGGAGCCTGAGCTAACACGAATTAAACCGCTGTAGGCGGTTTTATTTGCTTGTCTTAAAAACAACATGGCATTTTCTTCCACTTTCAGAATCTGATTAAAAATGGTTTAAGATGACTTGATAACAGATGTCCAAATCTCAAGTAAAAACATGAGCTATGGCTTCTGGCTATTAGCAACTATGAATTGAATACATTTTTCCTAGGAAAGGGTGCATGCTTTCCCATATAGAAAACACGTAAACCCTAAAAAAACCACTACTCTGCCAGAACACCTTCTAGCTGTAGGATTGGCATACTTTATACTTCAAACACTAGACCACAGCTGTTTTTCCTTTGCCTGCCCATTGATTCTAAAGAGGAATCACTTCTGTTACCTACTGCAATGAAACAAAAATGTCTAAATCTCTTCTAGAAAGCCACTCCAAAATAATGCTGTTCTCTTTGGCTTAGACACAGGTACAATGCTCTGAGATTATGCTCAGAGTATTAAAAATTAGATGTTTTTGCACCTTTGCTGAATGAAAATAGACACAGCACCTCTTTCCAAGCCTATTCAAGCTCTCAAACATCAGTATCATATGATATGTAAATATACATAATATATAGGTGTCAATTAATATCCCATTACTATTTGTATTATTTACATTTAAGGCATATGCAGAGAGCAATCAAAATTTAAGTTAACAACTCACCTCTGAACCAGCAAAATTTGTTGTGAATTTTTAAGTGGCAAAACTTCAGACTGTGTTATTTCTTCTGCTGCAAGCGCCAGTTATAATGACTTAAGTGAACATCAATTTGTAACTTACTCAGTGTTTTCCATTAAAAGAAGAAAAAACTATTATGTAACTGAACTTCATAGCACCATTGTTATCGGCCAGGTTTTATTATTTTCAATTTCTTAAACAAAGAAGAAAAGGAAACTCTGGCTTTCATTTTAGCTGTTGTCTTTTAGCGAGCCAACTCTTCATCCAGTAACCCCAGACATACTGACTTGTTTTGTATATTATGTCTTGATATTTTATCTTCTTCCCAACTTCAGCAGCAAGCAAACTGAGAATTGGGCTTTGGTTCACAAATGTTTTCTCTTTCCCTGCCCGCTCCTCACACACACACACTTCTCATTTTGAAGATGATTTTACAGTCTTGGAACAGAGAGTATTCCCCAAAGGTTTGCCTTGGTTTTCAGGGTTCATTTTGTTTCTCATTTTTTTGTTTTTGCATTTTTAACAGGAACAGCAAGTAACAAGTTATGTTAGGGCAAAGCCAAGGAGGCCTATTTTCAGGCAGCTGCTTTATAAGACAATGTAGGCTCCCTCTCCATTTCCTGGGGACACACAGCGTGAAGACACACGGTCAATACTGCCTCAGTAAAGGGTTCTGATATCTGAGCTGCAGTTTGAGTGTGCAAGGACCGAAATGGTTATTTTATGTGCGAGTGTTGGCCATGATTTCTTGCCAAGGTATTCTTGGGAAAAATGCCAATGATGTTCCTCTAGGTGACCCAAGCCAAGGTTTTATTTGACAGAGAGGCTTGATTCTGTTTCAGTAGAAAATGTGGGAACACAAAATACATAGCATATTACTATTTCAACATTTCATCAGAAAAAGAAAGATAAAGAGGAAAAACAAAGTTTGGTGCTATATAGAGCTTACCTTCTCATTCCATGCCCACAATCCAATCCCAAGAAATGCTATGCCAAGGAACTAAAGGAAAAGGAAAAAAAAATATCAGAGCAGGAACTAGAAATTTATGGTGGGTTTTGTAAGGGATTTTTTTTTGGGGGGGGGGGTTGTCTTGGTTTTTTGTTTTTTAGTTTTTTTTAACATAAATATTGACTCATCTCCTCTGTTGGAGGATCAATTTTATCAGGACTGAGAGGCATTTATAATATGTATCTAGTTGTTTATTTCACAACCATTGTAACTTCAAGAATTTAAAACTTGCACAACTCAGGGATGTTCCACATAGGAATAGGAAGTGCAGTAAGTGTCACTTTATCAGTATTGAGCAAGTTAAGTTATTTTTGAGTTTGCCAGATTCAAAGCAGACTGCACCATCAACACATTATTTTATTATTGTATTAACACCACCTGTACAAAGTATCTGTCCTCACAATGCTCCCAGTGAGAGAAAGTGATTAAAATAAAGTCCTAAACACACATGCATTATCAGTTTTAGCAACGTTGTCCACATAAAATAACCTATGACTTAGGGAAAGGAGGGTGCAGGGGAAATAATAAAAACTATACTGGTTTGAAAGCCTAAGAATTTTTAAAAGCCCTGAAGCCAACATTTTATAGCTTTCCTGATACTGAGTGTTTCTCTATTTCATAAGGGAAGTTAACATTCCCTTTCTCCTCCAAGGGACTCAAAAGCTCCAAACTCAAAAGACAGTCTTTCCTCCATTACGGAAAAGGGAACAGCACCCTAGATTTTGTTATATCCCTGTATTTCTCCATTCCACTGAATAGTTTAGAGTGCATCACCTCCTTCCAAATCTACAGGATTTCCATACAAAATCTACACTAAAGATCAGTGAGACAAGCAAAACAGGCAGAATAAGCATTCCATCTCCAAACATCATTCCAGCATTCCATCTCCCAACATCATTACTGCATATTTGGCATGATACAGTAGCTATCATGTAAAGTGTTTAAAAAATATATAGCAAATGTCTGAGCACATCTCCAAATGTCCATCTGTCCAACTTGCATATCTGGTTTTTAAAACCTAAGTGCTCACTAAAAAGAAAACTATATTCACTCTAGTTTTAGAGCATGTAATGGGATTATTGCTCACACAGAAAACTCTGGTCTTCTTTGTGGTTACTCCACACTGTGGTGGTACAAGTCTTATTCTGGCACACAAGTACACTTTCCCTTGGGATCTATGTAAACAGTTAAGTATCCTAATGATTTCTCTTTTGCAAAACAGGACAAAAGTGGGTTTCTGTTGAAAAGTGTGAGGAGGCAGGAACATAAAACTTAAAAGCTTTCCTAGAAGTTATTTCAACACTTTCAAAGAAAAGTGCCTTCCTTACATGCGCCTTTTTTTTTTTTTTTGAAGGGTCACTTTTAGCTTTGTACCACAAAAATATCTGTAAAGCATAATTCAATATCAAGTAGAATATGCTCACTGCAATGCCCTGGAGTTCCATAACATTGTTGCATTTCTGTGACTTTCTCCTCCAAGTGTGCTTTGCCAGCTACCCAAAGGACCATGCATACTGGGAATGAAACTTTTTTTTTTGACTTTAAGAGTCATGACTACAAATTTAAACAATGCTACAAGTCAGCATTCTTCAAAGGAAACTGCTGCAGGCTTGGCCGCATTTTAACACAAGATAAACAGAAATTTTTCCTAGATGGAAAAACATAACTGTTGGTCAAGAAAGTCTTATTTCGGCAGCCTTAATTTTCATGAAGTATGAAAGGTGGATTTGAGAAAGTCGTACAGTCTCCTGTGATATGCCACCTGAGCCAAAAAAAGCTCATCTTACCTGTAGCATGACTGCTTTTTTTATTATGGTTATAAAGCCTGCCAGAAGAGTGTGTGTAATCCTCCTGACTGCAGTGATTATTTGAAACTTGATATAAAGCTGTTCAAGTTTCCAAATTTCTCAGACAAAGTTCTTTTTTGCAGCAACAGTCTCCTTTTCCTCTTTCTTACACAACCAAAGGCACAACAGTTGAAGGAACAGGAGTTGGGGGAGTAAAGGTGGAAATAGCTATAGTATTATAAAACTCCTTAAGTTGCATTTGGAAGTGGCAAATTGTTATCTGTAAAGAGGTATAAAACATTATGTTTTACACAAAGTTTAATATGGCTTTGAACAGAACAAGTGTGGAAAACCAGAATGAAAGAATTTTATCAGTGCATACGAGTGTAACTTTACAGACACACACGTCAGCTGCAAGTCTGGCTCAGATCCACTCACTTTATACACTTAATCTAGTCAAGCGTCTCGATCCTTCACCAGAAGTTGAAACTTAAGGATAAGATTACCTCATGGGTTGTAAAAGGTGACTTAGACTACAGGGTCTCAAGCCAGACCTCCATTTACAGACTGAGTAATCAGACTGTACTATCCTAAATTGAAGCACCTAAAAAACTGAGATTGTCAAGCTTCTGTCAAGGGAAAAAAAAACACAAAACAAAACAAAACAAAAAAATTGAATTCTCTAAGTTTTCAACAGACTCAAAGAAACAGAAATGCTGTTTTGAGCAGATAAGAAACAGGAATAATGAACAAGATCCATTAGTTGAAAAAGGTTCAGAATGAAATCATGAACTCTATCACAGGATGCAACAAATCAAAAGCTTAATGGTACTCAGAAAAAAGAGGTTAGCTAAATTAACGGAGCATCCATAGCTGTTGGAATGCAATTCTGATGCAGCTCCTCGCTCAAAGTTTTTATGCTGTTGCTCATTGGGAGATTATAATCAGGAAAAGATCTCTGTATGCATGCTTTTTGTTTAAATGTCTCTTGCCTTGGAGAAACTCTACTTGCATTACTTGAGACAAAATACAGAGGCAGACGGACCACTGACCTAAGCCCCTACAGTCATGCTCTAGAAAGGCCCACCTTCGCAGAAACACAGCCTGCTATGGCAACACAGGAATCCCCACTGGCAGAAGACAGCTGCTCATGAGAAGATTTACACCTCTCACCAGGATTAACTTCAGATTTTCTTGACAATTATGAAAGAAATTCCTGCATAGCCTAAAAATATCTGGAAGTGCTTAGCAAAAATCCCTCTATTTGCTCTTAGAAGCAGAAGTAAAACTGGACACATATCCTGATTATCTTGCAGCCCTTCTGCAGATGCCTCCAAGACAGTCTTGTTCTGCTTGACTGTAACCATACAGAAATCCTCTTTACATCTGAAGCACATGGGAAGATGGTGAGATGGCATACACAATCTCATTTAAGTCTGGAAAATTTAATTTATATCCACTAATTATTCCAATGAGCAATAAGAAGGTGGAAGTTTGCCTCATTATCTACAAAACACTTAACAGAGAAAAAGTCTTGGTTCTCCATAGACACCAAGTAAGACTATTTGATCTAACTATAAATGGTGCAAAGCTTGTAAAATCTTGATACTTTTCCTTTTTATAAAATAATTTGCAGGAGAATATTAAAACATTCCTCTAGAATATTAGCCTTACTAAAAAACAGGCATAGTACTTTCTCAGTCATAGATTTTCTATTCACAAACATAAAACAAATGTGTTCCAACTTTTTCTTCTATAAAGACTATATGTATTTTAAAATAGAACATGCAGCACTACATTTACTGTTACTCTGCTTGTAAAATTCACATGCAGTTTTCAGAAGTGAATTGATCAGTAAGTGTTTCAAGCTGCATATATCTTATTTTCAGTCTTGCCTTCATGGAGGAAAAGGATTCTTTGTTGCTAGGGATGCAGCATCATACAGCACAGTACTGCATTTAAAAGCTGCTGGGGCAACTACTAACACAAATGCTAGAAAAACTTTGAGAGGAGTTTAGTTGTCGAGGGATCAGACATTATTTCATATACTGAATTTTTCATCTCAGCTGACATTCTTAAACAACTTGGCACCAGTTTTCAACCAAAAGGACAACAGCAGCAGGACAAGCAGTAAAAGGTTGGTAATGTGCCACATGTATAAACCAGTGTATGTACAAGTGGGGTTAAATTAAAGACTTGTGAGGGATGGAACTCTAGTGCAGCCACATAATTTCACCTTCCCTATAACAACAAAAACATACTAGCAGAAGACTGCTAAAATTGTCAGAGTTCAGAACTACAGCTTACTTGCATGAACTTTTTTGGTTTTTAGCCCCATATTTTGGCAGTGTGAAAACCTCCCACCTGCCCTTCCCTGTAGGTGCAAGAACTTTGTGCACAGTGTTAGCAAGGACTGTTAGAAAGGAGATCTATCAGGATTCCTATGGGCACTTTGGTGTTTCTCCCATGGCAATATGCTGTAGATTATTCACAGAGCAAAATTTCCTTCTGTGTGATTCAAGCCAGCACAGCATGGGAATACAGGGTACAGTATTTTACTGACAAGCACAGCGGTGATCAGGACAACATGAAGTGTAGTATTTCACATCCTGAAATACAATCAGGAAAACACAGGACTTCTGAGCTTTGTATATATATATATATATATATAAAGTAGTGCTGACAAGTTCCTGACTCCAAAACCCCAGATGAACAATTTTTCCCTAAGCACTTCCTCTGCAGCATTCTGTGCTCAGACTCAGAAACATTTCAGCCAGAATACTCACTGCCTTCTTTAAAGTACTTTATGCCAAATCAGTCATTTTGCTTTTGAAGCCAGGGCAAAAAGGAGCTCTGTCTGTGCCAGAGCACAAAGGATTTTGTTGTTTGTTTTGTTGCTTGTTTGTTTTTAAGTAGCTCTGACAGAAAGAGCACCAAGCCAGAAATTAAAATGAAGTTTCACACAGTTTTTTTCTCCCCTTCATGCCACTGATGTGTACTCTGCTTAAAATATGTCAGCTAGCATTCTTGAAAAAAGAACAAGTAGGACATCCTCTCAACTCTACAGCTTTTGCACCCCAGTTTCAATAATTTTTCCATTCTTAACACAAACTGTTACAGTGTTTCATTTTCATGTGGCTAAACAAACGTGCTGATGAAAGGAGAGGCAAACTTCTCAAAGCATACATACACATTTACACATTATGCTAATGCTTACAAAGAATGCATTCTCCTAAAGCCTATTCCTTGTTTGCCTTGAGATATTACCAGCAGAAAAGCTCCATGAACGACAGTCAGTGAATGAAGATGCTGTGTAGGTGACTAATTACCATTTTAGTTCACGGTGACATTCAGATATAGACTACAAGATGTCAAATATATTTCCATTTTATGTGCAGCCTCTAAAAAAACATTAAACCACATTTCACAGGTAACTGTTTCAGTAATACCTTTTCCCTCCTGATACAAAACACACACATGTGGAAGAAAAAAAGAGATCCCAGTTTCCGCACATCTTGCTCAGCTAAATCAGAGACTTGACTGATTTTATAGAATTATCCAGAGTAGAAAAGCAGACATGAGAACACAATGAGAAAAGCTGTCTTCTCCATCTTGCAGGACTCTTTAGTTTCATGTTCTCTAATGAGAAATTAAGCGCGTATGACCCAAATTTTCAAAGCAAGATGCTATGGCTGTTCATGTATGTTTCGGTTTCATTTTGACAAGTAAGCAAGATAGATACACTCCATCCCAATGCACAGTCAATTGCCATTGTTTTCTTACTGCCTTCTCCAGTTCTTTAATTGCAAAAGCAAGACATCTGCTTTCTGTTACTGTTGCTCTGTGTATTTATTTTATTGCTTTCTGGTGGTGCAATTGTAAGCCCTGCCAATGGGCTTGGAGCAAAAGTCCCTAAAGACTGAAGTCCCTCTCCTCTTGTCCATAGAAACTGATATACTAGAAAACAGAGAAAGGAGAATGAATTGGACCCTATTTCCCCTGCTTCAACTTTTCAACAACTCCCCTCAAGCCTAGAAAAAATAAATTTAACTCTTTCCAAATGCACACAGACTCTTCAAACTCAGGTGCTGATGTCTAAAGAAAACATTTGTTTGGAGCAGATTTATTTTAAAGCACACAAAATTTATTCATCACAGTCACTTCTTAAATTCTTCTATTAAAGCTTTTGGGAGTTTAACATTTTTGTTTCTATGGGATATAGCTCATTTCCCAAAACCAGTACCTTTTTTCCCCATACAAAAATTAAAGACCATTAAGGTCTTTGGTAGGCCACCACTGCCACACAACAATTAAAAAGCCTATAGAATTGAAGTAACAAGACATCTCCATTAACTGTCCCTTTGGTACATGCATCTGGCACAGTTCCTATCCCTTCTCTCCTACTCTTCTTTACACTGTCAATTGGTCCTTGTTTCACAGGACTCTCTTTCTCTGCTCTTCCTGAGCCCAAAAGACTTTGTGGAAAGACTAAGAAATTCTGCTGCACACACCTCTTCAAGGACTTCTTCCCCACATTCAGTTCTGAACTACATTAAGTGCTCCATGACCCTCTACTTTTCCTGTCCAGTCTTGTTCTCCTCATCAGTACTGTTCCATCTCTGGCTCAGTCCTCTTCACTGCAGCTTCTACGCCCAAAGTCAGTTTCTATCTTTAAAACCGTCCAAAATTACGTAAGTGGTCGTGTAGCAGGGTATGAAAACAGAATGGGCTTAAAACACAAATACAAGCAGCAGAAAAGTATAAAATAAAAATAAGATAATTGGGGGAAAAAAACCTAAACCTGAATTCCACATCCTCTATCAGTACACTCATTATTTCTTTTTGGCCATTTTTTACAATGCAAAGACATTAGTCTTCTCATTCTGGCCTGTAGGTTAACGAAGAGTATAAAGGCAAAGAAAGCATGTTTTGCTTCAAGCTAAGGTGAAAGAAAAGGTCTCGAAGCAGTACTGCAAATGGGTCATTTTCCATGTCTGTTGTGCTGCCCAGGACTAGCAGCTTCCAGTCCCAGAGGACAGCTGGACCTCCTCTGGCTGTCCTCTTCCTGCCGCTGTGCCAAACTCATTCATCCCAAACCACCCTACCTGAGCTTCAGACTATTTAGGTGCAGCCCCACCATGATACTTCATGTTCTTTTCCTGAAGCTGCTGTTCTAATACAAGTAGAATTTTAAAACCCAAACAAAAAAACCTCACCACAACAACACAGAGCATACACTGAGCTCTCATTAGGAAACTGATATACAAATACTCACTTGTTTCAGCTACAAGCAGTAAAGTAGTAACATCTAATTCAAGCATTTGATACGGCAAACTGAAACAACCTGAGCTAGTCATTTTCCTTAGTACTAAATTGGCAATTGAGTTGCGTACACAATCGATTGAATCTGCCGAGTACCTCAGAGTGCAGAGCCAGGAAACACAAATAGGTAGGTTTGTCAACACAGCAGGATACTCTGAATACTCAGCATTTCCTTTTGAGAAAGCAGTCTCAGTTCCTAGCTGTGCTCGCAGCCGAGACTGGGATGAGAGTCCCAAGATCTTCTATCCCAGCTGCAGAAGCTGCCGCATCCCCAGGCTGTTTCAAAGGGCTGTACTCAGAGATTCATTTCCTTCACTTTGCAGGGAAACAAGCGCAGATGGAGGATGAGGGAAGTATGAGAACACTGAACCAGTCTGGACAGAGAGGGAGTGAACCCCATCAGCTTTACAGACAAACCTGGGCTAAACAATGTAAAGAGTGAGCATGGAGAAAATGGTGAAGACACCCCCAACGTGCAAGCGCACACAGAACTTTTCCTAGCAAATTCCTTAATAGCTTTATTGCCTCTTACCTTCACCAAATGCTCATTCCTGGTTCTTTTTTAGGGTGTCTCCCCCCCCCCCCACAATGGTTTTAATATGTTTAAAACCATTTACAAAGAATTCGGTACCACATATATGAAGAAACCACAGTTTGAAAAGGTAGGAAGTGAGTCATTGCAATTTAATAACATGCCCAAAGCCAAGTTCGGGTATCCAAAATCCTGACCCTGATACGATGTGACTGTATAGCCTATCACACCTCTCCCCTGAACAAATCTGACTCAGAACTATACACACTACAATGACAAACACACACATGTATGACATATATTAATATAGAAACTAAATCAACTTCCAGTAGTCATAGCACCCAGTGCTGGAAGAGGCAGCATAGAAGCAGACACCAGGAGGGCTGTGGTAGGTTTATTAAGAGTTATTTATCAGCCTAGTAACTCTTCACTTTACAAAGATGCAGCCAAGAGTGTACAGAGACCAGCACTACTTTGACAACGCAAACAAAAGCACAACCTCAAAAATCAGACCAGCTGTGTGTATACCTACGCATACCTTGGGTTTTGAGAGAAATGTAGAGAAAACAAACAAAGCTAAATGCCAATTAGACACGTATAAAAAATTATTTTCCAATACCTGCACACAGTTACTACCAGCAATCCAGATGCACAAAGTCAAATTACAAGACAGATGTTGTGTAAATACTGGCCAAAATTCTTTATTGCTTTGCACCTTGTAGTCACTGCAAAAGAGGGGAATGTCTCTAAACACAACAGTATTTTTAGTCACTGTCAACATTTCCTGTGTACAGAAACTGTAACATTGTATTTACATTGTAACTGCTTAGAACTAAAAAAATTGAGATTATGTATTAGAAAAGGTTCTGTGGACCTCTGAATGCAACTTCCAGAGGCACCAGAGCGTTGAAAAACTCTGTTCCAGCAATAAGGAAATTCAGGTCTGCATTTTGTCTTGAAGTGCACTGCTTTTTACTAACTCTAGAGGCTACAGTGTATTCCTGATGTAGACTACGCAAATCTATTCACAAAATTAAGCTTAAATTTTTACCTAAGTCAACATCAACTCATGCTTTATTAGCTATTTTCATACTACTTGCAGGGGGCAAAGTAAACAAAACTGATTTCTTTTCAAACATAAGTGACAGGGAACAAACAAGAGGAAACAAATGGTCACAATGCCGTTTTACCTGAAGGTTTTATTTCTGGGCAAAATTTCCACAGTTTGGCAGTGGGGGTGGGGGGGAAGCTATAAACAGCTGCTTGTCTAAATGAAACAGACTCCTGCCCCTTTTGTCTAGTTTCCAGGCAATATCAAAAGCACTTCTATTATTTGCCATTCTCAAAAGAGGTATCTTTGTAGACAAAACCCTCTCCCCTTCTGTAGAGGTGCCCCTTCAGGTCAAGTTGCTTACGGTGATATGGCAGCCTGGGGTGGTTTTGCTGCTGACACCTTTGCCGGACTTGTGCTGAAGATAACCTACAACACTATCACAGCAATTTAATTTGAGGGTATTGAAGTTCCTTTAGCAACAAATGCATTGAAGAAACAGAACCATACTGGAAGATTTCCAGTTCACTACAACAGAGCCTACTCTTATGTAATTTCAGCTTAAGCAACAGTATGAGCAGTATCACCTATATATATATCACATAAAATGATCACTTGCAAGTGCAAACCTTTATTCCCAATTTTATTGCCACTTTGAACTACATTATTTCCATAAACTATAGTTCCTGATGAATCCACTACCTTTGCCAACTGTTCGCACAAACCTTTGCTGCTTTCCACAAACACCAATAGCTCATCCCTCTGTCGACACCCAGCAGGAAAACAAGGATTAGAAAATATCTCTGAGGGATGTGGAAATGGAGCTGTAGTCCATATGGATGGTTCCCTCAGAGAAAAGCTATGAAAAGCAAATGATGCCCTATCATTATGACCCTTGTGCTGCACAGCTGTGCTCTTGCAGTCAGTCAGTCTTTGCCTACCACTCTTTCTGGATGAAGGTGATGTTCTGGTACTGCAAAGATAACTTGCAGCAGAGAGCGCACATGACAACCAGATAATCTAATTTTCTCCCTTAACTGTAAAACCAGAGCAGTTGTTTTTAAGATCCCACCTTACGTACTTGTAGATAGTCATTACCAAGGAGGACAGTAACTCAAGACCATTTTTAAGAAAGCCTTGGAAACACCAGTATGATCTTCAAAGTAAAGTCTTCATGTCACACCTCAGTATCCAAAACAGGGGCCCACAGTAAAAAGAAAACAAAAATCACACAAAACAACACCCCAAGAACAAATACCACCAAAAAATCCCCAACAATCATGCACAGAGAACTGGATTTGGTTTGACTTTATGCATTCACCCCTCACTTTAACTTGGTCCAGGAACTGCAACTCCTCATTTGCAGGAAAACTATTTTCTTTCTTTCTGTTCAGCCCCAGAAGAGTTTCAAGGCACAAGGTATATGAGCAGCACAAAACAGCCATTTAATCATAAAAATATGAATACTGGATAAGTTTCCATGCCCAGCTGGACATTGTTATAGAAGAGAATAAAAGCAAGCATTTATTTTTTACTATCGATTGCCAGCAGTAAAACTCATTTAAACAACTTTAGCTGTTTCCCTCTGGAACAGTCACCCTGCATAGAATCTCAAAAGGGGCATCTGCAATCCACAGACTCTCAACTCCAGCCTTACAGGCAAACACACTACAGTTGGCTTGATCAACTGCAAGATCATACGACTGCCTAGAACTCTGTCTTTAAGAGTCCCATGGGATCTTGTTGGAATGGTGATGCTTTGGGCACATGACACAATACCAGTGTGTTTCAGCAGGCAGACCTGTGTCAGACTGAGAGGGTCAGAGAGGCTCATGATCACCCCTGATAGCAGATTTCTCTGCACAAATATTAAAGTCAAGGATAGGAAGAGATCAGAAAATGTGTGTTTTAACAAACATGTCATAGAAACAAGGGCAAAAGCACAAAAGAGGACATTTTCTCAACTTCGCTTAAAAGGCTTTATTTTCTAAAGGAGTATAACTCCACACTACAGATAGCAGATAATTACACATTTATACAGCAAAGACGGTTTATCTCAGCTGTTAACCAGGGACAATTAATTCCTGCTAAAAATACCAGTGTCAAGAAGGTATCCTGATAGAGCAAGGGCAAAAACTTGAGCATAAGTATAAAGAAGAACATGTACAGCATCAAACTGCTAAATTAATTTTGACACCTCCCTGCCTGCACTGCAATTTGAATCCATGTTATAAGAGAAAATAAACATTTTGCAGCACAGAAGGGCAAGCATAACAACTTATTTGAAGGTTTTCCCTCACCTGAAAAACACTGTTGAAGTTTTACCCAAAACCAACAGTGTCAGTTTCACTTTCCAGCCACTAATTGTGACAAACACACAGGCAACAGGAGAGGAGACAACTTGAAAGGCAACAGCATGCTTTCCCAGAGAAAGGTTTGGAAAGGAAGTCACTCTTAACATAGCTTCTCCAGCTTTCAGTCCTGCTTTTGTTTAAGAACAAGTATATTTGGAAACCAAATTCTTGAGAAGTAAATGCAAACAAAACAAAAAAAAATTTAATTGAGCAAGGAAAAGCAGTATCAAACATATTTTTCCTGTTTTTCAGTAATTTCATCTACTGACCTCTTTGAAATAACTGAAACTATTTGTATCTGGACTAACATGCCCAGGAAAATCCAGAATGCTCTTCTTGCCTTCTCCTCGAATTCCAGCCTAGGAGATTTCCCCATTAACCTGCGCTGTAGTACGTCCACTACAATGAAGTAATAAACCTTCTAGAGTATGAATTATTTTCCTTTATTTGCATTTGCCTACTTTTAGGTATTTCTTTATTTGAGCTGAAACATCAGGAGATAGAAAGAGGCCTTCAGCTTTGATCCTCCCCTGCTGCACAAACACTGCAATTAAGCCCGCACTGAGCTACCCAGAGAAAGAGAAGAGGTCTTCAGCAGAACACAGCTGTACAAGCTGTCACCACGACTGTGGAGCCATCAGCAAGAATCCTTCCCTAGTACCTCATGTCCTTTCCTTAACTTAGTGAAAAAAGGTGACCACAAACAAACTGGAACAGTAGGAGGGCTGAACATATGGGACACACAGATGGAATGAAATTTAACAATCCAAACACAGTATCATATACTCAAGGACTATGAAAATACCTGCTATAAGCTGAAAATTTATTCACTGGGAACACAACAGAAGACAGCTTTGAAACTGCAAGGATCAATCTGTGAGCTACTAAGTTGATGGAATATAGAAAGGCAAAATAAATTTCATGACATTTAAGAAAACATTCTCAGAAAGAATCTAATTGCTCTCTAAGCTTCCCTCAATTCTGTTATCTCTGCAAGGGTCTAGTACAGCACCACTAGTACAACTGTAGTCTGCTAAATGATTGTGGGCTCTTCTTTCAAATGTCACATCGCCACTGGCAGCGTCCAACTCTAGGAGTTACAGCATATGGATTACAATTCCTGTATGAGACCCCACTGCACCCCATCAACACTCAGCAATGCAACTGAGTTCTCAGGATTTTTGTACATGGACCGTAACACTTCATAAATAGTTGGGCATGTCAGCATAAAACTCATTAACTACACTTCAACCTGAACAACGCTAAGGAGACAAGGCATCCCAGCCAGGGTACATTAAAGTGCAAACACACGAACAGAAACGCACAAGATTACACCCTCTAAAACTTTAGGGTGGTAGTTTTTTTTATTAGGGAACATGTCTTCAGCAGATCCTTGTATGACTGCTTAAATTCTGCTCTCCCTGGTCGATCATCTAACTTGTGTCATACAAACAGCAGGTAACTGGGTTTTCTAGGATCAGGCCCATAATTGCTTTACTCCAAAGTCACTCCTACTTTCATCTGAACCTTCATTCAACAATCCATAGTCAGCCCTTCCCACCTGCCCCGGAAGCACAAAACACTGTTAGCAGCACGGGGTGGGGTTCATCAGTGTGTGCCATTTAGATGTGTATGCATAAAAATCACCAATTAATTCCATGGCATTTGGTACAGCACTGACCCTTATTCAGACAGAAGGCATGAAAGGAGCCCAGTGTAATGCGACTGCGTTCCCGGTACTGCCACGCTATTCTGGCTGCACTCACATGACCTCTGCTTGGTTTCTGTCACTGCCAAATGGGCAGAGAACAAACAAGTGCAGGGTGGCATGTCAGATCCTCTCTCTCCCCCTCGATGCACCAAATCAAACAATTATACTCTACAGCAGTCCCCCTCAGGGCACTAAAAAGAGAGAGCAAGGGGAACTGTGTGTGTGAAGACGGAGACACCACCAATAGCTTTTTGTCTCTCCTTCAGTTAATACAGTAATTAGCACTACCAGATCTTGCCTCGGGTGGAGCAGAAGGAAAAACCATGTATGTGTTGAAATTATACGCCTCAAATTAGGAACACAGTTGTTGCCCTGCCCTGCCACTACAGTAAAGACGTATGATTTTTGTATAACAATGCAGGACAACAAATCTATCCTAGAGATTTCTACATTGTCAGTGTCGTCTATCACTGACTTGTTCAGTGCTCCTACTCCTGCCTCTCCTACACAATTCCTACAAGACAAGGATGTCTGAGGCTGTGCTGTAAGAACTTACAAGCCCCATTTTGTAAAACGAGCCCCTGCGCTCTCAACTAACATAATCACATATAGGCACAAACAAAGAGCTTCTGATCAGCTATGAGGCCGTGTGGAGGCTGAAGCTGTGAAAGAAGCAGCAGAAGAAGAAAGCCCACGTCCCACAACGTTCCAGTGATTAGGAGATTAGTTTTGGCTGCTGGCTGAGCTGACTGTCTGTCCCCATAAGACACTACATCTATCTAATTATCCAAAAAGTACAAAACGCAACAAAAATTTTTTTTAATGTTTGAAAAGATTAGGCAAAATATGCACAACAATCAAGATATACAAACATACTTCATTAAGGCACAATTCCCTCTAATTTCCCTTTTGACTTTTAACAGTAGCCAAGAACTACTAGCAGCTTTTGAAAATTCTCCCTATAATTATTGCTAATGTCCACAGTACTTGACTTAAGAGAAACAATTTATTACCATTCCTGTAGATAAAACTAAGTGGACAAAAAAAAGGGAAAAAAAAAAAGGGAAACCAGTAGGCTTTCCTTAATTCAGTTACCATTAATTCACATCATAGAATCAGAAGGCTAAAAACAGTACCACTGCATTTGAAGCCAACTGCTCCATCTCCTCTTCAATTATTTTAGAAAGACAAATTTCCATGAGAATGCTCACCAGCCTTACCATATCTTCTGTTACTTAAAACTGCAAGCAGTCAGTCTTACAAACGAAACTGTTTTATATCTCCATCTGAGAATAGCTACCGGTGTTTTTGTATTCTCTCACACTTTACTTTTTTTAAATGGTTACCCCCTTGCAAAATTAAGGCATCTTACAGATCACAGATTCCCTGGAGAAAAAAAGATGCACCATGAATACAGACTCCCCTCTCTGCATCAGCTGAAGGATTCCCTCAGTTCTTGGCTCCCAGTAAATATGAAATAATTTCATCCAGTTTGAGTCATAAGATACTCATATATGCTTCTTAAATACATCATTTTATTTCTCAACAACCTCACTGATCAATGTAACACAAAACAGAGATCCTGGTGCTCTTCCTATTTCTGTCACATCAATCAGCAATAACTGCGGGAGCAAAACCAAAGACCCTAAGCTGCCCCATAGGGTGTCCTATGCACTGGAGAAAACAATAGAAGTGTCTTTTTTTCGCTACTTTACTATATTTCTAGGCAGCTTTTCCATAAGTCAGGCCTGAAAACACTGGAGGTTTGCACAACGCAAGGGGACAGTTACTCTGTGGGTCAATCTCATCTGACAGGTGCAATACAATTAAGAGCTCAGCTTAAGCTCTGACATACACTTTCTACTTAATTCACTCTTCCAAATCCCGTCACAGAGGGCTTTCTGAGTAATCCAGCCATTCCATTACTCCTGGTATATACAGGAAAGGCAATAACACAGCTGATAAAATCTTCAGGAACACATGTATGTATATACTGGTCATAAGCATACATTTAGAACTTTGTACAAAAGTTCTCCCCTTACACAGTCTTCTAGGGTAATGATAGATATCAGTAAATGCAAAACCAGAACTTTGATACATTTTTATAATAATATTTTTCATATTGATCAGAGTATTTTTCTAGCTTTAAAAGACAAAATATGATCAGACACTAATAAAAATACTACCTGGATCTCAGGCTCTTCTACGCTTCGCTTTTTTCCTCTCTTTTCTTTAGAGCGTGTAGCCCTGAGTCCTTCCTAATAAGTGCACTGCAGTTAATCTTACAAATTGAGAATTTTACTCCTGTGTTCAATGATGTTGAAAATTGCCCACTTGTGGAAGTCTCCTCGGAATTATACCAAAGCTACTGCTATTCTTGGCACGTACAATGCACGGTACAATAAGCTGCATGGTAAGCATCCAGGTAAGTTTTCTTTAGCAAGATACCTCATTTCCTAATGAAAGTTAACATATCACCCTGCCTTAACTCGCAAAACAAAATTAAAAATTGGAACAGCAAACCCAAAAACAAATAACCTGAAAAATGCAACACCTGTTTGCAAAAGCTGAGGAGGTAAGCTGTGCTCAGTTATTTGCCCCAAGTGCTTCATGACATCTGCCAGTCCCAAAGCAGCATGCTGGATGCGCTCCATTTTCCAAAATGGTGCACTTTAGCAGTCTGCATAAGCAATCAGTGCAGCACAGTCCGTCTCATGATTTAGAAATCATAAGTTGTGAGGTTTTTTAAATGCATCCTTGTACCACAATTTTCACTTTAGATTTTTTTACCCTGAACATGTACCTTTGAAACTTCCTTGATTCACTCTGAAGAGAATAACAATCCATAACACTGACATGTTGTCAAGTGTGATACAGTTTAACCACTGGGCCCTCATCTATCCCCTTCGTGCTTTCAAGAAAAGGCACTGAGGAATGCCTTCTAACAAAACTATATAAATTTTTATCATTCAAATTGTAGTCAGACTGCTATTTTTAATACTTCTGAATAAGGGCACAACTACTGATTTTGCATAGAAAAAAAAATTCCTTATGGAAACAAAATTTCTTCCACTCCAACAGCTGTCATCACTTGGATTTTTCTACTGAAAAAGAGCTGCCAAAAAAATGTTTATACAGAAACAACCTCATGTCCCCATCACCTCTCCATTTAGACAAGAGCAAGAACTTTGCTACAGAAGCATGTGTATGAGCTCAAAGCCACCAACGTTTTTACATAAGACAAATTATCCCTGATCTACTTTTCAGTGACTATTCTTTGAACAAGCTATGTGTCCCGCAGTACAGACAAACTCATTTCCATTGACCTTTCCTATCAATTGTTCAATTCCATTCCACAAAAGGAAGGCTGCAACTTGGACAATAGAAAGGATCAAGAAGCATTAATTGAATTAGCAAGGGGAATTCTTCACTGAACTACCGCTCAGTGAATATTGAACATCCTTACATCAAATTACAAAAAATAGAGCACATTTCAGTGAAATTGTATACTGTGTTTTTTTAATCCCATAGATTTTCCATAAAGAGGGATTAGGAGCAATAGATTGATTCCATTACTGTGCAGATAAAAAAAGTGTAGTATTTTTCCTGAACAGTCTAACATCTAATACTTATTATGTATTTCATTATATATCATTGCTTTATTCTATCACTGAAATTAATAACCCAAGCCTTCTGTCTTAGTTTAATGACAATATATTCAGGAGGGGAGACCTCTAATGACATGAACCTTTCTTCTTTTATTATTTCCGTCCCCCCAGTATATAGAGAATGTAAAAAATTACAAGGAGTCTGAATGAAGGGGGGGGGCAGAAAAAACCAAACAATTTTACTAAAAATGAAGAAAGAAGCAAAATAACAACAATAGCAGAAAATATTACCTACTTCCCCCCTAGGTTAAAACAAAACCTGGAAGGATATTTCGCTTGAAAAAGCCCCGTGCTGCTGGTGTGGGTTCCAGCACATCAGACCACGTGTGTGTGTGGTAGTGGGGCTGGGGCCTGGCGGGGCCAAGCGGGTTCAGGCCACGGGGCAGTGGCGCTTTATGCGGTGAAATGGCTGAGGCGGCGATGACTCCGAAGAGGGGAACTCCTGGGCTGGCAGTGGCTCCTGGGCTATCGAAAAAGTGCTTCAAAAAGCAGTGCTATGGTGGTTCCCAAGTCTGAGCTAAGCCAAACAGCAGAGGAAGGCTGAGCACTCCAGCAAAAGACTCAGAGTCCGCAGTCCTCCAGCGGGCAAAACCCAGGTACTGAGAGAGCAGTTCCAGCCTCCTCCCACCTTGGGATGGGATGCTCCACACCAGGGACCCACCTTTCCATTGGGTCTCAAGACCCCCAGGGACAGTCTTTTCCCCCATCCAGCTTGGAGAGCGGTGGTCCTCATGCTCCAAAACTACGTGGTGGTATGAAACATTCATCACTGAAAAATCCTTCCCATTTAACTAAAACTACAACACCTTCTTACAAAGTTTCAGCTAAGGTTCTTGTAAAACTGATGTGAAAGGCAAAACCACTATAAGACAAAGAGTGCAGTATCTAATTGATTTACATTTGCCTGGATGAAGAACTAAAAATAAGCCTTTTTCGTATTCCCGTGTTCCATTTAACATTTAGAATGCTTTATGCAATATTCAAAAGTATTATCTATTTGTATTAATCCGTAATCCTTTTCATTATTAAAATTTTGTCTGTCTACCAAATTCAGCTAACTGGGGCTAGGCCAATTAACTGTAAATATATTTCCCTTCAAAATAAGAGCATCACAGGCAGTAGCACTGGCAACAACTCTAAACCATATGAGAAAAATAAACTTTCAGCTATTATTAATTTCTTCTATAAATCCTAAGAGAATTTACTTACCACAAAGGCGCATGGTCAGTTCCATTGGTTTTATTCACTTTTTATTGTCATTTAAGACACCCAGGACTAAGGCTGTAGCTTATTCCTGAGAACTGTTGTTTCTTAACATTAGTTTTCACTTTCACTGTGATACAAAACATGGAAAATGGCAACTGCATGAGGACAAGAGATTGCAGTGGAATTTCTGGGGGAGTTAAACTGACTGTACTCGTATTCTGCACCAAAACTACTATACACACAATCCAGGAGCTTCTTTCAGCTCTGGTTTGCATACCACAACCTGCCTAGGTCCCAGAGCTGTTTTTAGAGAAGGGCTCTGAAATTTCTCTAATTTAGATGCTCTCACACCTTTAATTGGAAGAGGGCTAACAAGCAAAATGCAGTTTGTCTTGATGTACAGAGAAGGATTCTAGTTTTTATTTAAGACCATCTAAAACATTAGAAAGCGAGAGTTAATCAGTTCTGTACATGCGAAGACAGGCACAAACTGCAACTTCTGCATGGTGCTTATACTCTACATAAAAAATAGGTATGAGTTTATTACCATTAAACAAACAAATCCCTAAAACTACGCACATACTGTTTAAATCCTTATTATGTCAAAGGAACTTGAAACAACTTTGAGAAAAAAAATTACCAAAAAGAGGATTACAGCACAACATATNGGGAGGGGGGCAGAACAAACCAAACAATTTTACTAAAAATGAAGAAAGAAGCAAAATAACAACAACAGCAGAAAATATTACCTACTTCCCCCCTAGGTTAAAACAAAACCTGGAAGGATATTTCGCTTGAAAAAGCCCCATGCTGCTGGTGTGGGTTCCAGCACATCAGACCACGTGTGTGTGTGGTAGTGGGGCTGGGGCCTGGCGGGGCCAAGCAGGTTCAGGCCACGGGGCAGTGGCGCTTTATGCGGTGAAATGGCTGAGGCGGCGATGACTCCGAAGAGGGGAACTCCTAGGCTGGCAGTGGCTCCTGGGCTATTGAAAAAGTGCTTCAAAAAGCAGCGCTATGGTGGTTCCCAAGTCTGAGCTAAGCCAAACAGCAGAGGAAGGTTGAGCACTCCGGCAAAAGACTAGAGTCCGCGGTCCTCCAGCGGGCAAAACCCAGGTACTGAGAGAGCAGTTCCGGCCTCCTCCCACCTTGGGATGGGATGCTCCACACCAGGGACCCACCTTTCCACTGGGTCTCAAGACCCCCAGGGACAGTCTTTTCCCCCATCCAGCTTGGAGAGGGGTGGTCCTCATGCTCCAAAACTACGTGGTGGTATGAAACATTCATCACTGAAAAATCCGTCCCATTTAACTAAAACTACAACACCTTCTTACAAAGTTTCAGCTAAGGTTCTTGTAAAACTGGTGAAAGGCAAAACCACTATAAGACAAAGAGTGCAGTATCTAATTGATTTACATTTGCCTGGATGAAGAACTAAAAATAAGCCTTTTTCGTATTCCCGTGTTCCATTTAACATTTAGAATGCTTTATGCAATATTCAAAAGTATTATCTATTTGTATTAATCCGTAATCCTTTTCATTATTAAAATTTTGTCTGTCTACCAAATTCAGCTAACTGGGGTTAGGCCAATTAACTGTAAATATATTTCCCTTCAAAATAAGAGCATCACAGGCAGTAGCACTGGCAACAACTCTAAACCATATGAGAAAAATAAACTTTCAGCTATTATTAATTTCTTCTATAAATCCTAAGAGAATTTACTTACCACAAAGGCGCATGGTCAGTTCCGTTGGTTTTATTCCCTTTTTATTGTCATTTAAGACACCCAGGACTAAGGCTGTAGCTTATTCCTGAGAACTGTTGTTTCTTAACATTAGTTTTCACTTTCACTGTGATACAAAACATGGAAAATGGCAACTGCATGAGGACAAGAGATTGCAGTGGAATTTCTGGGGGAGTTAAACTGACTGTACTCGTATTCTGCACCAAAACTACTATACACACAATCCAGGAGCTTCTTTCAGCTCTGGTTTGCATACCACAACCTGCCTAGGTCCCAGAGCTGTTTTTAGAGAAGGGCTCTGAAATTTCTCTAATTTAGATGCTCTCACACCTTTAATTGGAAGAGGGCTGACAAGCAAAATGCAGTTTGTCTTGATGTACAGAGAAGGATTCTAGTTTTTATTTAAGACCATCTAAAACATTAGAAAGCGAGAGTTAATCAGTTCTGTACATGCGAAGACAGGCACAAACTGCAACTTCTGCATGGTGCTTATACTCTACATAAAAAATAGGTATGAGTTTATTACCATTAAACAAACA
>NW_020956017.1:129185-140427 GCF_003031625.1 Empidonax traillii
AAGCAAAATGCAGTTTGTCTTGATGTACAGAGAAGGATTCTAGTTTTTATTTAAGACCATCTAAAACATTAGAAAGCGAGAGTTAATCAGTTCTGTACATGCGAAGACAGGCACAAACTGCAACTTCTGCATGGTGCTTATACTCTACATAAAAAATAGGTATGAGTTTATTACCATTAAACAAACAAATCCCTAAAACTACGCACATACTGTTTAAATCCTTATTATGTCAAAGGAACTTGAAACAACTTTGAGAAAAAAAATTACCAAAAAGAGGATTACAGCACAACATATGGAAACTGTTGCAGGCTTGGCAAATTTGAACATTAGCAGCAGCGCAATGCAAAAATTGCTGATAAAAAGCCTTGGGCCTGAACTACAAGGCACTGCTTTCTTCACCTCTCGCTGACCTTACAATAAAAACAACTGCAAAAATATACATAAACCTTTCCTCTTTTTTAGCAGCAGTAACTTGAATCAGGAACTTCTATTAGCAGTTCCTAAGGTCATGAACTTTTATTTCCATACCAGACTGTTTGCCATGTAGTGTCAATAATCTGCTGATTAAAGGTCTCTCAAGTCCCACAGACACGACAGACCATGACAGCTTAATGACCCGCTTATTATAATCTGGTGTAAGATACTTCTACAAATTAACATTTTCTCATCCCAAATTAGTCTTTGGATTTATGAAGAAGCTTAGAAACAAGCTGAGAGACCCGAAGCTATATATTAGACGATGAACTGAAAGAACAGATATGACAGCACCACCCACAGAGTCAATGAGAAACTTGACCTTCAGTACATGTTTCAAGTTGATTATCAGGAGTGCCTGGGAAGCAGCAGCCCACAGCGAGCGCTGGCTGACCCAGCCATGAGACAACAGCTACAGCACACGAGTTCTCACCATGGTTTTGCCACTGACCTGCAACAAGACCCCACACAGGTCATGTCCCTCCTGCGCCTCAGTTTTCCCTATCATCTATTGTCTTGTCTAAATAGAATGAATTCTTCAGGACAAGGCCTCTCTCAGAGCTGACTGTTAAGTACAATACTATCCCTATTGCCCAGACAAAAAACCCAGTAGTTTCTCAGGCTCACAAAGGGTAAAGTGTTGATGAAACACTGGTTTCTTATTGTTCAATTAAACAAGACTGGATTTGGGGGTTTATGACAGATTATTGCTGGTTGGCTTCCACTCAAACATACTGAACATACAAGAAAGAACACAGCATGTGAAAAAGCATTTAGCAAAGGTTTCATTTTAGCAGTGCTAAATTGAACACTCATTGGCTTTGGCCACATACTATTACAGTGGGTTACAAATCCACTGTTTGATAGATTTTATTAAGTCCAAAAGGAAAGGAAGGGAGGGAATAGGGAGATAAATGCAGGTGTAAAGGAGTAGCACTACTGTCATATGATAAAAGTATTAAGGAAAAACCCAGAGGAAACATAAGAGAAATGCAGAGACCCATCTTTTCTAGTGCCCTGTCTTAAATGTCACTAGAAAATAAACCTAACAGCAGCCTTATCAACCATTCACACCTGACAAACTTTCACCAGCATCAGGACATTAAAGGCTGTTTTGGTACCTTTTAGTCACAACCGACAGCTATACTTTAAAAGATGCAATTACCTTGTCTGACAAAGCCAGACACTTCTTTTTTTTCCCCCAATAAAAGCCAGAGCATCAAATGAGGGAGAAAAATAAAGCAAAGAACATAAAAAGCAGGATAGAGGGGATTCATGTGATTTGTGCTGTCTAGTTCATTTTCTCCTTGCCTGTCCTAATTAAAGTGCATTTGGGATCAACACAATTAAGTCTAATAATGCCATAGAGAATCCTAAGAGAGCAAGGGCACTAAGCTTGTTTGCTACAAGCTGCATGTCCTTGTCCTTGCCAGAGTAATCTGAAGTGCTGACTAGACTGAAAATGCGAATTGAAACCTGTGATATTTTTTGCCACTCACAGACATCACAAATATAATTCAGGGAACTCCAAGCTGGTAGGGACCAAGACCACAGATGCAACCCAGACAAGCCAATGAAGAAATACTAACAACAATATGGAAAAAAACCCCAAAACTCCAAAAGTGTGTTAACATTTTTCTCTGTGGCAGGACTAGCTACCCTCTATCTTGTCTGTTCCAGATTTCCTCATCTGTTTTGCATGTCCACCCAGTTCTCAGAAGAGAAATTCCCCTATGAAATGAGGCTTGGAGCAAAATCCTTGTTTTGCTTGAAATCTGCTCAAAGCAGATTTCATCCCTTTCATTTAGATCCCATACAGATTGCATTAGTTGCATTAGATTATTTTAAAAACAAAGAGAAAACCCAAGAAACAAGATCAGCAACTTGTTCCAATGTGCTTTTAGGCAGCAACCAGCTTTAATCGGCTCCTCCAGAGAAACAAAAAAATAAAAAACACTTAGTGACTGCCCCATGCACTGCAACATGACATCTTATAAATTTACAGTTCAGTGACAAAATGTTCATTCTTTAATGTTCTCTGACAATGTTATTAGCAATGAAGACAGCAAAACAGATTTTATCTAGAGTTTTCCATGTGAATTACCAGTTTCAAGCGACTACTACTAATTCATGTATTTTCAACTGCATACTTACTGTGCAGTGCCAACGGTGTTTAAAGGAGAATTTCTAAATAGACTGTTCTTGGTCTCTTTATGTTGCAGGCTAGATTGTTTGGGGGCTTTTGTCTTTGGATAGGTTTTTCTTTTATTTAATAAGAAAAAAGTTATATTTACAAATAGAAGGATTTCTAAAAGATTCACATTTCTGCCCAAAATGTTGACTCTGCTCATTCAGGTACTTTTACTATTTTCCACAGATTGTCAGTAATGAAAAGACAAAGTAAATTTTACATCAAAATTGGCAGAGTAGCTAAAGCAAGTGAGTGGCTGTGTGGCGATTTAGTTGCCAGCTAAGGTTAAACCACAACAGCATATCAAAGACATGAAACAACTCTAAACTTTTTAAGCTTGAAAGCTTCAGAAGGTAGTATCTCCTTAAATCACAAAATCACTTCCAGTGTTTTATTACACTCATTGCAAAAAAACTTCTTCCTTATGTCTAATCTAAATCGATCGTCCATCAGTTTGAATCTGTTAACCTTCGTCCTATTGCAACAGGATCTCCTAAAATGTTTGTCCCCACCTTTCCTATAGGTGGACCCTTTAGGTCCTGGAAGGTGCTATAATGTTTCCCCAGAGCCTTCTCTTCTCCAGGCAGAACAGCCCCAACTCCCACAGCCTGTCTGCATAGGAGGTGTTCCATTCCTCTGAACATCATCACTCCAACAGGTCCATGTCCTTCCTGCACCAAGGACCTGAGAGCTCGAAACAGTATTCCAGGTGAGGGTCTCATAAGAGCATCCTTTAAGACATTTTCGGGAATCAGTGGAAAAAGGATCTAAACTTCTGTTACTGTTTGCCAGCTTACAGAATCAAAACATGGGCTCCTGATAACAGGCCTTATGTTTGCCACATACCAGGGCAAACCTCTGCCAAGCCTGGCTCCACTTGAAAAAGCAACAGAGTAACCATTAACTCAGATATTTATCAAATTTCCAAAACCAATAATGGCTCTGAAGCAAATCAAATAATGAAAAGAAGCTTCTTTTCCTCCATTCAGAGAAGGACAAACATAATCCACAAAAAAAAAAAAAAAAAAAAAAAAAAAAAAAAAAAAAAAAAAAAAAAAAAAAAAGGCCTGGCAACTGTCTTCGTATTCTTTATAAAATAAAACCTGACAGATGGTGGCCCTGCCCGTGGCAGGGGAGCTAGAACTAGATGATTTTTAAAGTCCCTTCCAACCCAAACCATTCAGAGATTCTATGTTGAGAAGACTATTATTATTTCATGCTACAAGACTGCACTTCCCCTGTGCACTTTAAGTGCTCTCAATGACACCCACTACATTTAGATCAAAAAGGTTTCCCTGAGGACATTGACACTGCAGCTGCGCACTGTACAGCTGAAATTATTTTGGTTAATGTCAATATACAAAGCGAAAACCTCATTTTTGCAGCAATATCCACCTACAAGTTCTCTTGTGCCTGTCCTGGGCCCCATTACCTCCAGCGATACTAAGTAGTCTTGGACATTTTGAAGGAATTTGAATTAAGAGGCTCTTATTATCAAGTTTGGGTAAGTAGTCTTAGTGAATCTACTAGGATGACAGTGAGAACGACAAGAGTAAGTAGGTGAGTAATTACCAATATCCCCCCTGCCAAAATGGAAGGATATGGCAAGTTATTTCCAGGTGCCTGTCCCAAGTCTAGTTCCATTCAATATTTTTCTTAACAACAGGATAAAAGACGACAGCACATTTAATAGGTTTTGCTACAGCAGTCAGAATGAGACCTCAAGTTTATTTTAACAGAGTACAGGGATCGAAACAGAATGAAATCATCCATTCATCAGGGACAACACACAAGAAGCTACTCAGAAGCTGACACAGTCAAGTGCAGAAGTACAGTGCAGAGAACAGCACGTGGCAGTTCCTCACAGAAAAGGATCTAATGCAGGATTATTCAAATGGCTGACGCTTGTTAAGACTCTCAGTGCAAGTAAATTCTGCCCAGACTTGAAGGTCGCAGCTATTTATACATATATATACTTATGCACACATTTAACACACAGGAGGATCCCCCACTTCCCATCCTTTTCCTCACTCCAGGACAGCAACACCAAGGCACTGCTGCAGTTTCAGCCACAATAACTATGTGCCTCTGTGGCAAGTCCAGAGTCACACATTGCTT
Source organism: Empidonax traillii (assembly GCF_003031625.1). Classification (NCBI taxonomy): domain Eukaryota; kingdom Metazoa; phylum Chordata; class Aves; order Passeriformes; family Tyrannidae; genus Empidonax; species Empidonax traillii. The sequence continues at coordinate 133,969 of NW_020956017.1, forward strand.
CCTTACTGAGAGAGTATAATTAAAAAAAAAAAAAGAAGATTAAAAAATAAGTGTTTTAAAGATCTAAGGTAAATTGTAAGTCGAGTCAACAATAAAAAGCTACTATACAACCCCACAAGCTTCATACAGGAGCTTAAAAATGAAGCAATATATCCTGCAAAATATAGACAGTAATCCTTACCTTCTACTTAGTCCCTGTAAAGCTTAGCTGGGTGTTACATCTAGTTTTAGGCACTTAACTTTTACAAAGACATGGGCTGCTTATAGTATCTAAGAAAGCAAAGAAACGACTGTTGGCCTCAAAAGAAGAATGGACTTACAATCTTTATTTACAGCACAAAGGACAGCAAACTGTTAATAGCCTCTAACCATTGCATAAGGAAAAAAGAATAACCTGTACTCTGTGCTCAAACAGAAACGCTACGTTCAAACAGAAAGGTTGTTATTTAATCAAAGAGGATTCAGACGGGACATCAAATAAACCTTTCTAACAGCACGACAGTAGAACACTTCAGCTTCTCTGGGAGGTCTCTGTCCCATTGCTTTCCCGAGGCCAAGAACACTGAATACTTCAGCCTTCCCTGTATGATCCATTATTAAGTTGCCTCCCTATTCAATAACTGAGCTGTGTTTTCAAAGAACTTTCTTTTTGCTGCTGGTATACTTGTAGAGGCCCTTCTTGGCAATTTTTTATGTCCCAAGCTAGTCTGAACTGCAACTAGGCTCTGGCCTTCCTGGTAGAATCCCTAGGGTCCATAGGATGCTTGCAGGAACCTCTGCCTTGCCTGTCCTTTCTTATATTTCTTCTACGTTCTCTTTATACATTTGAGTTCATTAAAACTCCTTGTTTAGCTAAACATCCCTTCTTCTGACATTTTTAGCACTCCTGCACACTGGAATGATTTGTTCCTTGAAGACCTCAATCAAATCAAACTACTAGCAGCTTTCTGTTACCAAGTAACAATAAGGGAAGCTGACTTGGTTCAAAACCTTTTTTTCACCTTTCTGAAATTCAAGTGACAAGTCACAAGGTGGGGTTAAAAATTCCAGAAAGGAAAATACTTCAAAGAAAAGAAAAACTTGGAAAAGTAAGTTATAACTGAAGGTAGTACGGACCAACTTACAAGCAGTCCTTGTAATTATTTTGCTTTGCCTCACCCACATCTTCAATGAACACACATTCGTTGCTTTTGAAAGCTTTTTTTTTCTTGTAGCAAGAACAAGTTGAATGCATTGAAAGGTTTTGTGAGTGAAACAGAAGTGCAAACAGAAGAGACTAGTGTAAGACCACCAGACTTAGCAGTGTACCCTAAGGATAATAAATCTTTACACCTCAACACTCTCAGTGTTATTAAGGATGCGTATTTTTTATTTCCTCACTATAAAAGGCTTAATATCATGCCGCAAATGATCACTTTAGGGAAATCTGACAATGCTACTTTTATTCCTAGGCTGGAAAGGGAGCTAGTTCACTCCTCCAAACCAGCCTCTTCCTGAGGATGTAAGTGCCTCTGTCCTCCAACTTTGACAGACAAAAGATCCACTTAAGAATCACAGGCACTAAAGGCCTAAAACAGTTAAATAGATTTTCATGGTGTGTAAATCACATACCAACTAACTGCAGCTTATAAGTTTATTCCCATGAACCTTGTACCTTCCACACAATACAATGGTCTAGAATAGATAAAATGTTAATGCAGTTTGCCCTGTAGTAGCAGAGATTTTTTTAAAAAAAATTATCTGACTCCTACTGCTAAAGAGGCAAAAAAAGCTGCACCAATTGGAGAAAGATGAAAGAATATTCTGTTGCAAACTGCTGGCAAGTGTCACTTTACCACCATAATATCATACTATCAACATCATAAACTCTAACTCTCTTTAGCCACTCTCCACAAAAGAATTAACAAAATATACTTTCAATTTTAAGGATCACATAAAAAACACAAATATTAGCTATAAACTTTATTTGCGACATTTCACTGCTTTATCCCCTAATGCCTTTCTTTGGCATGCAGTTCCCACTGCCATTAGCACGCGGGTTTGGCTGGGATAGAGTTCATTTTCTTCACAGTAGTTAGTAGGGACTATGTTTTGGATTTGTGCTGGAAACAGTGTTGATAACTCAGGGATGTTTTTGTTACTGCTGAGCAGAGCTTGCACAGTCAAGGCTTTTTTACTTCTCATCTCATCCCACCAGCAAGGAGGCTGAGGGTACATAAGGAGCTGGGAGGCGGCACAGCTGGGACAGCTGACCCCAGCTGACCCAAGGGATATCCCACACCAAATGGCACCATGTTCAGTATAAAGAGAGGGGGGACGAAAGGTGAAGGGGAGGACATTCAGAGCAATAGTGTTTGCCTTCCCACATACTTGTTAGATGTGATTGAGCCCTGCTTTCCTGTGGATGGATGAACACCTGCCCGCCCAAGGGAAGTGGGGAATGAATCTCTTGTTTTGCTTTGCTTTGCTTGTGCCTGTGGTTTTTGCTTTACCTGTCCTTATCTCAACCCATGAGTTTTCTCACTTTTCCTGTTCTCTCCCCCATCCTGTTGTGGAGGGACCGAGTGAGCGGCTACATGGGGCTTTGTTGCCAGCTGGGGTTAAAAGCATGACAATCAGGAAGGTTACATTACAAAAAATTACATTTAAATTACTAGAAGGCAACAAAAGAACTTGCAAACATGGCAGATGTCTGCTACAGTTACATTTATAACAGAACAACTGGGATTTTTCCCTCACTCAAACGAAAAAAATAATTTATAAAGAAAAAAAAACATAACATAGCCTGGTTGAAGGACAAAGCAAATAAAGTTGAAAAAAATGCAATAAGAAGTGTTAAGCAATTTCTGTGATATATAGTAATTTTAAAAAATCTGTGTATATATGTATGTATATATAAATACATTTATCTACACATGCATTATTCTAGCATAGCTTAGGTTATTTCAACATTAATCAATGAGAATTTGCAACAGTCTCTGAATAAAGGGACAATAATAGCACCTTTCCAGGCAGGATTTAATGCTCAAGAACCTTTCAAGAGGAAGAGGAATTACATCCTCTCAGACTTTCCCAGAAAACAAAACAGAATAAAGTTTACACTTTTCTGACTCCTATTCCTTACTCAAAAAAATCCAATACATACCCACCTGCTTAGCAGGAACATCAGTGGGGTTTCCTATCTGTTGAGAAAGACACTGGCATTCTACTCCTTCAGGTCACCACCAGCAATACTACCTCAGCTTAGAGCCTTTCTTTAATTCTCAGTACTAGAAAATTAAAACCCTCAAAATAGAGAGGCATCAACTCTTCCAAGTGTTTTACAGACCTCTTTGTAATAAAGTTTTTCCACTTAAAACTCTAACTCCTTGTTACTATTAGCTTTAGTTAACTTATTACTTGCTACTTGAGATTCTCTGTTTCACTTGGCTCATTAGTTTTCACAGGCAAATAAAAATATAAAAATTAGTAGTCCAAAATTCCCACTATATTAGCTTAAATTATTACTAAAAATCAAGTCTCATATCTTGGAGCCTTGATATTTTTCAAGGCTTGCACTGGCAATGTTAGAAATCACCTTACTGCGACTGTATTTTATCACTTCATCTTACTGGAGAGCTGATGCTTTTATTAACAGGTAAGAAAACAATCCTGTTATGTCTGAGGTCAACCTTCTCTTGAACTCCTATAGCCCATCTTAAGAAGGGCAAATAATTGTCAGCATAGGTAATGCCTGTCTCAGCATCTCAAAGCTCTTTACAGGACATGCACGATAATTAAATATTTAATAAGCATGTAATTAGTATGTGTAACATGTTAAGCAACAAGGTAAGATGTGCAATTTCCATTTAGTGTTAGAAAAAGTCATGACACAAAAGCTGTAATTAGAAATGGCTCATGTCTAGAGGCTCTGGGAAAAGATTCCTGGATCCCTAGTGATCCGATTGTACTCCCAAGCCTTGCAGCAGGGGACAAAGAAGAAGAAAGATTTCTGCTGATCAGAGGTGGCCTACTCCCAGCCACAGGTGTCTCAGAGCAAATAATACAAATTACCATATGTGGCACCAAGACACACACACACACACAAAAAGAAAGACTATGAAGTTTTGATGCGCAAGATTTGTGTGCTCATTCATCCAAGCACCAACCTGATCTCCATATAAGAGAAGGACAAGACTGAGAACAGTGGCATCATTTTAACAAGTGAAGCAGGACATGGAAAGAGATGAGGAGCAGTTCTCCATGATAAAAGGAATGCAGGCAGCTGTACCACTGGTTTAGAAACACTGATTTCGATTATCTTGGAATACCACAGAACAAATGTTCAGTTAAAAAAACCAAACCAAAACAAACAAAAACAGTCCTGACAATAAACTGGGGAGGGAAAAAAGTATTTAAAAAAAAAGGCATATAAAATAATTTAGGCCTGAGACAGAAATCCCACTGCCTTTCCACAGAATTCAGTCTTTAATCCTTGAGTACGTATATTAGACAGCCACTATCAGTCATATTGCTTTTAGTTGATGCAAATAAAAACAATCAAGAAAACAAACCACACTGAGCACTGTGAGCAAGCGAAGTCAGGGGATTGATGAACAGGGAAGTTGAGACCCCTCATGAGAAACTGCAATTTTATGGCCAGGAGCAAGAAGGAACTCCATGCCAACTAGCATTCAGAGGGCTTCAAGGGTAATCCATTAGTCAACCGCATTAAAAGCAGGTATGCTGTCTTACCCAGGTGAGCAAAGACAGCACCCTGCTCTCTCACAAGCAGTTGACTTTGCTGATTCTCTTGCACTACAAGAGAAGGACTGCTTAGGAATGAACTAAAAATTCAAATAGACAATGTGAAAGAAGATTTTACATTTTTAAAGCAAAAACCACACTAGACCCAGAAAATAAGACATTTAAGTGTCCTGTAAGGGTCCTAAAAACATCCAGATCAAGAAATCAACACATCTCTTTGATGGATAACCATGAAAGTTATCACAGAGTAATCAAGAGTCTAGTTGCTCAGAAACTTGTTTAGGATGCTAGACATCTGTTTAATTTCTCAATTTGTCTGAGCCAGGAGCTGAATCTGATCTGAATCTCTTCTGCAGACAAAGTGATGAAATTAACCATATTCCCAGCCAACCAAACAATTCCATATTGGAAAAAGGCTTTCCCCTAGAAAGAAATGAAAAGTAAAAAATAGACACTTTCTTGTTAAAGCTTTAACAAATGGATATTTCTTTATTAATAGATTGTGAGGTAGTTGGTTGACTTATAAATCTCTTAGAAAGGGAGATTTTCCTTAATTTATTATTATTGAAATGGCTTAATTTAGTAACTTACAAAGGTTATCAAAGACCCTTTTTTTCACACACCCCTGAACTCCAGAATATTTTCCCCACCTATGCTTTTGTAGGTGAATGCTCAGTTTCCAGGACTCTTGCCTAGACAGATACAGCCCCAGTAAGCAGAAGCCTTTGATCAGCTTCCAGCTTACTGCTGGAGAGAATTTGTTTAGGGCTGATGCTCTCATAAAACAGTATGCAAGTAAGTTATGCTGTGCACAGGGTCACATAAGAAACACTCATTTTCAGAGTAATGACCTGGCCAGCACAAGCAGCCTCTACTACTTTGCAGTCCTGAGTTGCTCTTGCTATGAGGAACTTTCCTGTAACTTACTGAAGTAGAATTGTCAAGGACCAGACTCATATCTACCACTGAGAATGAATGTGGTGTCCCAAAGGAAATCAATATTAGTAGTTCTCCAGATGAGAAACCATGGCATTTACTGAAGTACTTTTGCTGCTGTATTTCCTATAATTACTTCTTCAAACCCTCATCTGTTTTGATTGGTATAGGTCCATGGCTAGCAAGGAAGCTATCAAGGTTCCTTTGGGGAAAGCAGGGATACAGCTTCAGACAGAGGCCTTTAAGTAAGAAGTGCACTTTGCAGACAAACTGGTCAGTGCTTAATATATGCTTCTACTTTTGGTTAGCACTACTTCAAAGGTTGGGTTAGCAGAATTCTGTCTCTCCCAAATTTAACATGTCCCTAATCTCGGCCAGTCTATTTAAAACATCACATACATCGGAATCCCTGCCCTATATATTACCTTCCATAGAAAAAGGAGAAATCAGCATGGACATGACATAGGCAATAAGCTAGGAAAAAAAAAAACTTTCTCTGTCCTTTCACCCTAAAATGATGCCAGTCAAGGAGCAACCTGTGGTTTGTATAGACTTGGCAAACTGCCCCTTGAATACAGAAAGCAGATGCGTTATGAGCTACTGGACACTAGAGGGAAGAGGGAAGAAAGGACATTGTTTGTTAAATCCACTCCTTAAAATTCTCAACAAAAGAAAATTGTCCTTTGCTAGCAGGTAGTTTATCTTGATGTCAGATCAATCAGGGCCACTGGTGCTTCAAAGGCTGCTACACTGATGCCTCAGTAGTTGAACAGATCG
>NW_020956017.1:141327-147087 GCF_003031625.1 Empidonax traillii
CAGTGTGCGCGGAACTGAGCCCACCCTTTAATCCTGAGGTTCATCTGCCGGGGCCAAGCACGCTTGGACGGTGGCAGTGAGGTCCTCAGGACGTAGATGGATTGCCTTTACGGGCTAACGAGCTCCATCTGCCCGGGGAGGGGCCCCGACCGGGAATCGAACCCGGGTCTCTGCAGTGACAGTGCAGTGAATTTTCCCCTGGACCACCGGGGGCTCCCAAACTAGATCCCTGTACTATTTATGTAACAGAAAAATATTGAAATGATTGGCAATTTATGAGTAATTATCACACATATTATAAAAAGATTTGTTAAGGGAATTTTGGCTGTTATATAATTATTCTATGGGACACCATCTGTCCTTAAGTCTTCACAAAACTACACGTACGTTATTTTCACCAACTGCTGCTGCAGACTCACATTCTCATCCTGCTTACGTACTGCAACATAAGAAATCTATTCATATCATTGTGAATATGTCAGAGCCAAATATCAAGCAGTGCTCTGCCAGCAGTTTCTTTAGAAAGCCAGGCCACCTCTCCCTATGTTCAACTAGTAACTTAAGGGTGCAGACCTTGAGCTAACTCATCATTAATTCTTGCTTTGCTGCAGCTTTTCTTTGGCAACAGAGTTAGGATCTGAATAATAAGGGACGCTTCAGTTATTCTTAGCTTTTTTCTTCTTCCCTCTTCTCCCTTTTTTTCAAGTTCTGGAAAGGATAAATCAGAATTTTACCTGCTCAAAGAGTTCCTGTCTATAAAACAGAATCCTCTGCAGAAGGTTCCTACTCCATCCCTTTGGATAATATCAAAGGCATATATTCATTTTCCCTCCAATAAATATTGCAGATGTGGGCCAAAGGGTTTCAGAATTGTTACAGAGGAAGGAGAAGGGGGTAACACATTTAGGTCCTTACTTCCTCCGTATTCTTGCCAACAGGTCAACAAAAGTTTGAAGAATGGTGGTACAAGAATTGTCACAGCCCAACGGTACAGGATCAAGATTTCATACAATTCAATATATTCCTCCTCTCCCTCAAAAAAAGATAAGTAGTTACAAATTATGATGGCTATTTACATATTCCTTGCTATTTTGGGATATCAGCATAACAAACAATAACAAAAAAAAAAAATAACAAACAAAACACAATTACTGGTTGAATCAAGGAGCTGCACGAAGAGCCAGCTGAAGTCTCCAGGTGCAGGATCACATACAATGTAAAACATGAAACCCAATCCTTTACCTATACCTCCACGTAGTTTTCAACTCAAGAGCCCTCAGAAACAGACTGCATCAAAACATCAGGCTAACAGTGCTGCTGAAAACAAGTGAAAGTTCAAACCAAAATATATTTTATCAAATAAAGCCAGATCTTCACATCAAGTCTGTGTTTATATTTCCTTTTTTTCCCCATAAATACAGAAGAGTCAATACAATTTCTCATAGCCACTAGGGCAATTACAACACAATAAACTGAAATGGACTGTCCCTCTTTCCAAGTGCTCACAGAAGGAGCAATAACCTGAAAAACTGGACAATCGAAGTAATCCGATTTCATTCTTGCAAAAACTGCAGAATGATCACTTTTTTTAAAGTGATGACCGGCAATTAGAGAACTGCCAGATATAAAATAATCTATTAAAAATTGAATAAACTGCTGATTTGGCATTATACTTGAACCATTAACATTTTAGAACTGATAACAAGTCTTCCAAATGTAAGCTTTGCACAGAAATTGGCTACAAGGCCTTAAACAAAAGATGTGCAGTGCAATGCAAAATGTTATAAGTGAGATGGAACAACATGGACTGGGCTCAGCACTGGGACACTTGGTCCCATGAGACCCCTTATTTCATTTGAAAATGCTTTTAAACTAATGAATGAACATCCTAAACTTGCTGAACTTCAGATTTTCAAAACACATTCCTTGTAGGCTTCATTCTCAGTTACAATCACACTGAATTCCTATAATGCAAAGCCTCTGGAACACAAACTGTTGTGTGATGAAGGGAATTTAGGAAAGCCCATTCCTCTGCCTGCTGCTGCTGCCTCTCCCCAGCCACAGCGTTGTCACAGTAGAGCAAAGCAGCTGAAGATCCATCTGGGGACTGCCAGCTTGGAGCAGTTCCACTCAAGACAATAAGGAAATGGATACTGTATGACTTTTGTATTAAAGTTCCATCTTCAGTGCTGATACATACACTCAAACTTGATCAATAAGCACAGGACTGGAGCACAGCAATATTTCTAGTATATGAACAAAATCAGCTCAAGTAATTGAATATCAGGGAACAATACTTAGATTTAGCAATAAATCCATTGTTAGGAAAAGATTATTTATCACTAGCTGCTAGGAATGTATTTTGAGGAGCTCCTGTTTGCTGATCTTTAAATTGCTTTGCTTTCCTATAGATTATTCAAAGAAGGTAGAAAACAATTTCTTTGAAACACAACCCAAGAAAAAATTATAGTGCTGGATCTCAGTTTTTGTGAAAGGTTTTAAAAGCACCTAAATTTACTATTATGCTGTCATGTAAAATAGGCTTTCAATTGCATCAGTGTGAGTATATCTCCCATAATAAAGCAACTTCTAGCAGACTTAAAAGTACAGCTTCTGGAAGAAAATACTAAGATAAAGTCTCACTTCAGCTGATAAGAACAACCCATTCACTATGGGTTTTCACATGAAGGTAGCTCTGCTGCTCTTGTATATGATAAACAAGTTCCACCACATCACTGTTCCCAGCAGTGCTGCTTCTTTCCTTGAGGTCTGCTGAAAGCATCAGCAGCTGAGTAGTTAGCAAAGGTGACAGGAGTACACCTAACCCCACCTGAAGAGAAACTCAAAGTCATGGATCAGCTAGCAACAAAAAAACGTTTGCAACAAAGAGTTTTCCATCTGCTGCTTCAGCAGCATAGGGTCGTATTTCAAGTCCTCGCGGGAAGAGCTTATGCCTAAGAACAGGGCAGGAATGCAGTGTTTGAAGCTAATCAAGGAAGCACTGTAAGGGAGTGACTCACGAGTGGGCACAGATGAGCATTAACCACTCCAGCCTCCAAGTGCAGGCAGAACACAAAGATGGTATATTCTGGCCAGTAGGTTTGGGTGTCACTGTCCCATGCAAAGAGCTAATCAAAGTGAAAGGGCAGCACACCAGCTACTTAGCATTTCTCTTGGCAACGTTCAGGCACTTAATTCATGATCGTGGCTACCCTGCAGCAAATTCAAAACACCAATTCTCTCTTTGTTGCAATGTTGCTAAGAATAATCCTCTAAAAGTAGAACTTTTCTGTCCCATCCTGTGTGGTATATGTGCACCAGTCACTGTGCTACCAAAACAAAATGAAAAATCAAGCAGCAATGCAGTCCTAAAAAAAAAATACCACAGAAATTTCAGGTCAAAATAACCCAAACCACACTTCTTACTTTGCAGGTCAATGACTCAACTCTATTTCTAAGGTACACAGTAAAATGCAGACTGTTTTTGAAAAAAAGTTTAAAGCAGGTTGCAAAACAATGCTGAAATGCAGAGATTTACATGGCATTGAGAACTGCTGATCTACTGCAATGAAGCAAGGAATAAAATAAAGCTCACTGTGTAATTATACTAATATACAGCAATTTACTTGAGAGAAAAAAAGGATTATGTAGTTCTGCAGCGAGCCACTTGCATTAAATGGAGAGAAAAAAAAAAACTGAGGAAAAGCAGGAACTACAAGTAGCTAAAAAGCAACCAAAGCATAAAAAATTGGTACTCCCATTAAAAAACAGAATCTTCAACAAAATTGGTTGATGCTTGGTATCTGTATGCAAAAGAAGTCATTTTAACGCTCTACCATTTCAAATTCACTGCACCATTGCATTCAGCTAGCAAGCAGAAAACGGATAACACCACAGAGCAGCTCTACTACATTCTCTTCGTTGATCCTGATTTCCTCGCAAAGGTTGTATGTGTGCACATACTGACTGGCTCTCTGAGCAGGGTTTCATCTGAGGTTATGCAAGTAATTTTTCATCAGCAACAGATCTTAAGCCTCAGATCTTCCCTCCAATGCTCATTTCTCCTCCACCCTGGGACAGAGGTTGCTTCTTCTTCAAGGCACTAACGCTACTTTGTTTAGCTGTTCTTTAAACTGGAACTATGAATTATGTCATTTTTACAGGAAACAAAATAAGGCATAAAAACAAAGGAGATTTTTGGTATGTTTGCAACCTGTATCATTTCACCATTTCAGTTTAGAGAGCTGTCAAACCAACAATCATGCTAGTACAATTAACAGTGTCACCTACCAGTAGATGGTGAATCTGCCACCAAGACAATCATTTCATATTACATGTAGCTGAAACTCACCAGAATTTTTCTGAAAGTAAGGATGCTCTTCAAAACAAACTAAGCACCATTAAAGGGGACAGGATTTTCTATTTTTCTCTGCAAGGAGTAACTGAATACAACTGAAAGCACCAGGAAAAAACAGTATTACTATATGAATATTTGCAACTTTGCAGCCCTATTGACCAAGTACTTAGAATTAAAGCAACAGACATCATTTTGCACCTCACTGCTCTCCTGTTGACTTATTCTGCAAGGCCTAGAACATACTTGACAATTATCTAGATGCATTACCTAAGGATTTTTTTTGCACACACAGCACTTTATAAAGTTTTGACCAACATATCACAGTCATCAGTGGTGTAGAAAACAGAGAACCAGCACAACTGAGAAAAGTCCTTGTTTTCTGCTTCTCATATCACCACCATGTCCTTCAACACTCTAGAGAGAACCCCAGGGAAGAAAACAATCTTTCCCAGTAGGTACTGTCACATGCAATTCACTCCACACCAAGGGACCCCACTAACACTGCAGCTCTTGTGAGAATACACTCCCACATCATCAGTGCCAGTTTATATCAACCTGGGACAGCCGTAGCCACTGCTTGATACTGCTCTTTTAGCTGGCCACCAGTTTCATTTCAGAGCACCTGAGGTTTTCCAAAACCTCAGGCAAAAGCTACTTTTAGCAGTGGTGAGTAATCTTAACAGATTTAAGAAACTCTGTGATTATGTTACAAATCAAAGCTGAACTTCTTTATTCGAAGGGGGGAAAAAATTGGATGACATTTCCTATGCCCATGTCACTAAATTTATGATGAAAAGCATGGCAAAACTAAACAAAATCGTAACTTTGCTGTAAGAGGAAACCACTCTACTGCTGCAACAGAGTTCCTCTGAGATTTACACTGCACTGTGGAACAGCCAGGATGACACTAACATACAAGGACAACTCCTCTACAAGTTTTTGGCTTTTATTATGAGAAGTGATTTGAATAACAATAATCAGATGCCCTAGTTTGTAATGAACTCTTAAAACATTTCCACATGTATTTTCTACAACAGCTGAGATCTTGCCCTAAATGACACGTTTAGCTGTTCCACAGCAGACAGTGTTTTTACTTTGCAATCACGTACACAATCAAATACTGCTTTACACAAGTACCTCAAATACACTACATCTCAGAGTTTTTATATTTGCATACAAATGCTCTGAGAGCAGCAACAGATGTGCATGGCATATACTACTAAGGAAAAAAAATCCACTAAGTAAATGAAAGAAAAGAAGTATTAAAGATCCAACAGATGGGAATGCTTAATGCAAAGACAGAAGTTACAGCCCTATTTGCAATTGTCATTTTGGTCATCTCAACCTCCTTTCACCTTGTCTGAAAAGGTGACCAGAAGAAAGGCAACCAAGGCAAGAACTGG